>NC_050173.1:49062558-49157558 GCF_008315115.2 Sander lucioperca | reverse complement strand
ATTGGTGGTCATATTCATGAGCATACCTTATATGGCAGAAAACCTCTCGTTCATTCTAAAGCCAATTCACAGTGTTGCTTTAGGGAGCATAGAACAGCACCCAGGCCATTTTCATCCCAACCAATGTTACATACCCTACTAGGAGACCTTAACAGAAGAACAGAACAGAAGAAATACCCTATATAATCATTCTATCACCCCTTTAACCATTCCATTCAGTGCTCACAACAAATGAAGGCCACCCACTGTTTATTTAGCAGGCTCTCAAACTCATGTCTACATAATTGTTGTAATTCCATGACAACTCCCTTAACTGTTTTGCAACAAAAACAAATTACACGTTTGTTTTTTTAAACTGCTCCTTGCAAGCATGTGCATTTAGCACCACAGCTGCCCATCAGCGGTACACTGGTAAAAAAAAAAAAAAAAAAAAAACTCTCTGCCACAAGCTAGGTTCATTAGGCTAATATTTTAGCTTTTTTTGTAGGAGTAGCCATTACTTTGTTCTACTAATGTACAATATGCCAAACAGTACTGCAGTTTTATCCCACTGACACGCAATTGGTCGGGCCAGTGTATGGGAGGGACTTTGATACTGTGGTTCCACCATGCGATCAGGATCTGTCTCTGTCTCACCTGTAAATGAATAAAGCTTTAATGTCCCTGAGGTGCAATTTGGCTTGCAAACAGCAGTCGATAACAGCATTAAAATAATGGAGACTGCTGCTGCAGGTTGCCACAGGTGTACACAGATTTGTAAATGTGTACACAAATCTTTGTAACTTCAAGTTTTCTTCGCCACCGGGGAGTGACCCACTGAACAGCAATGGCAGGTTACAATGGAGCTGTGTATGTCATTGTACAGTTCTTAACTGCTGTAACACAAAGCAGAACCAGGCGTCAGGGACGTGCACAGACATTTGGAGGGGCTATGTCTCTAACGCTGACGTATGGTGGCAAAAAAATGTACACAAGAGTGGAGGATATGGCATTTTCATTTGATTTAACTTTATTAATGATGGGCTAATCAACAATAGCCCGTAGCTGTGCACGTCCCTGCCAGGTGTAACTACATTTTCACGACTTGCCATCTACTGTAACGGTGGTAGCTCTGGAGCATTGCAAACGATGCAACCTAAGGACTTAATGTTTTAGGGCTTTTCACACCTGTAGTTCGTTTGCTTTGGTCCGAATTTAGTAAACTTGGAGCGATTTGCCCTCGGTCAGTTTGGTTTGGTTTGGTTTCACACCTGGAAAAATCCAAGCGTACCAAAATGCATCATTACAAATCAGGCAAGAACGTCCAGCCCTCTTATTGGTCGGATATGTCTGGGGGCGGGAGCAAGAAAGTAAATACAGGAAGAAGGTCCTGTGTTCTGGTCTAGTGGTCAAACCAGCTCATTTCATTAAAATTATCAGACATTGTTTCGCAAGAGACGTGACTACGTCTGCTCTGGTCACCGAGACTGCTCTGCCGGCGTCTGTCTCCAATTTTAGCGGCAGCTGGTTTGACCACGGAGATACGAGTGACGGACGGCAAGCTTGACCGCAGTCTATTTCTGTGATAGAAACACTGCAAGCTGCTACAGTTTGCTGCCCTTCTGCATCACAGATTGCTAAACACACCTGACTACAGGAGACATCAGCTCAGACTGGAGGAGTACATATAGTCTGTGCGGTTCGAGTACAGATCACGTTCTCATCACAAACGAAACGCTCCAGAGTTTGAATGAAAGCGTACCGAGACCACCTCTTCAAGCAGGTCTCGGTACGCTTGTTTGCTCCGCTTTTGTTGCGCACCAGAGTTCGATTGCCGTGTTCTCACCTGCCCAAACGAACCGCACCAGCGGGGCAAACAAACTCTAGTTCGATTCAACCGAACTAAAGGCTGTCGGTGTGAAAACACCCTTAGGCTCAAAATTGTTAACACAAGCTAGCGTTAGCTAACAGAAAGGGCAGCATTGTTGCATTGTTTCTCCTGAAACAACTTTAACTGTAATTAAACTGATGCGATAAATGTAATATTCTGTTTGTAGCTAACATTAGTACAAAGGATGCACAAATGAATTATATTATGTAACATTAAAGCCTGCAGGGAACAAACACAAATATGATCGCTAGAGGTATTGAATAAACTCAGAGGAAAGAATCCTACCATTGAAAGCAACAAACAAGTGGGCCTGCTGACATTTTAGTGTGTTTCAAACCAAAAGCAGCAGAGTTGGCAACCCTGTCTGTGGTGTCAGAGGGTCAGCGTGGCAGTCTGAGTTTTTACAAATCAATGCACATTTAGAGATTCTTGTAAACATCCACAAATCTCAGTACGCACATACGGTCTGAGATACAGTTTCACAACTCGCCACAAACATTTGTGAATAATACTGCTACAATAGGCTACTACACTCATAGTGAATACCCCCGCCCCTCCAGATGCACACATGCATCCATGTACATTCTGCTGTGCCAGAATCACTCTGCACCACCCACTGGAGCACAGAGACAGAAAGACAAGATGCCACTCAATCCTGACCTCGCACCCAGGGGGCCAAGCAGGTTCATAACTGTTGTCAGGGCAACTCTGCTGGGTGTCTTTCAGGTGTCACAGGTGATGGAAATGATACCACCCCCCCCACATCACTCCATCATTGACTATGGATTGTTCCGTGTGGTTACGCTCCCACTCCTCGTGGTGCCCTTCCTTCACCAATCATGCTTGAGTGACAGAAACAGGTATCGGGTCTCTGGCTCTTTGGTGGGTGAGGTGATCGACAACTTCTACCTGGGAAATAGCTGCTCTTTCTCCTCCAATAACTTTGATCGACTTTAGAGTCAGACCCAGAATCATCTGGTCTGGAGAATGATGAGTGTCCTGCCGAAGCTGCTTCTCTGTCTCGTCTATTGGCAGCAATAACATTACGCATCCGCCTGCCTCTCAGTGAGCCAGCCAGCAAGACAGACAGCTTGGAGAATGAGGGCTGATAAACGCCCCATTAGACAGGTAATTGCCAGAGTATTCTTTAGATCTTAATTACATTACAAGTCAACAGTGATGCCATCTTGTGATAAAGAGACAGATGTTATATTTATATAGCTAGATATATATATTTGTGTTACCATAATACATAACTCCAAACCTTGCATCGTTTTAATATTTACCATGAAATAAAGGCAATTTTCTGTTAAAATAAGGCTACAGTAGATATTCATGATAAAGGGACAAATGGCCCAACAAATAATATGTTTTCCCATTTTAGTTTATTAACGCAATAAACAAAGTTTGGTGCAAGAAAAAGAACCTTCATATGTCCTTTCCATACCTGACAAGCCCTACACTGGTTCTGCTACTGCAATTTACTACTGCTACAATGACTAAAATAGCTGTTCTGGCAAAGGAACAAAGTAACACATGGCAGGGTTTACCAGGCTGTAAACAATTTTGCTCCATAGATGAAACTAAACTAATGACCGCCTAATAACCTTCCCCGGGGACTCAAGCGTGCACAATCCGATGCAGATGAGCAAAGATTTGCTGAAGAGTTAGTTTAAAACAGGAGGAATTCAGGGAGTCTTACAGTGTTCAGCATTGATTCCACCTAACAGCATTTCATTTTCTGCATTTGGGTTTCAGTCATTTCCCGAAATTAGTGAACTGAATAGAATCAAGTCAAAGCCTCCATGTGAAAGTGCTGCGAATGTGTGGCGTGTGGCTGCCATGTTTTGAAGTGCATACCTTACTCATGGGAGCACATTGAGCGATGAAGGTGTAATGCTGTGAAGCTCATCTGCATTTTGACAGCTTCCCCTCTGGTCGTAATGACATTAAGTGATGTGAGTCAATCCAGTGTGTTTCTATTTCCTGGTCTCGACATGAAGAAGCTTCCTGATTGGCCTCACGCTGTAACAAAGACCATTTAAAGTGTGTTAATGCAATTGATGTTGAAATTGATTGCAATTGATTGAACTAATGGAAAGATTGAATGATAATAAACCACTATGTGTCCAACTTTTCATGAGGGAACAAAAAAAATAAGGTCTTTTCCACAAATCCGGATAAGAAGACAGACCCAAAGGACATTTGCCTAGTCAACTTTGTGGATTCCTCCTGTCATTTACCTAATCCTGATGTTCACACTCCAATGGCGAGACTTGAGGGACAAGGAGACGGGTGATGAGAGACAAAGAGAGACTCAAGTTGTGATGGCTGTCCGTGGACGGTCCCAGGAGGGGGTGGAGGGTGGGGGCTGGCTGAACCAGGCTGGCCAGAAGCTAGAGCATGCCTGACAAGCCGCATCGGAGCCACTGACACATCTCTGACTCTGAGCACTGACTGAAGTGGACACTACAGGACGCAACACAGCTAGCATCTCAAACACAGTCACCCAGGCAGGGCCATTTTGAATGGCACTACTATGTTTTCTCCTAAGTGTCATAAATAGATTCAAAAAGAAAGTCTGACCCTCTAGCTCTCCGACATAACTCTTTGTATAACAAATCATGTTAGGATGAAAAAGGCAGTGGCTTCCCTGACTTAAAAAACATCATTATAGTGTTGGATGTTTATTTTTTTTGGACATGACCTTAATTGGGACCGATTGTAGTGATTAGCATAAGTCATACTTACATACCCAGTAAAAAGGTGAGTTCAATTATCGTAACTCCACAGTAACAATGTCATGCATTAAAAGGATTTTACTTTAGATGTTATGTATATGTTTATGGAAATGCGGCTGAAATAATGGTTATCTAAAACATTGACGAAATTTAGTCCAGTTGTAATAGACATTTGCTAGATGTCTTCTCACCAGCAAATCACCAAAACCACACTTGTCTGTGCTGTTATTAGCTAACAAGCCTCTGCCACACGAAATTAATTTCACTTGACGTAATCTCCATTCCTGAGCAGCAGGCCAACAATGGGCCGAGCAGTGGGCTGTTGTGATGCTAATATCTTGCTCTGTATACTCTGCATACGTTTCTTGACCGAAATTCCACTTTTACAATTTCCTGTGTTTCACATTTGTATTAAATTGTCTATCTCATTACACTGCAAGCAATATATTGCAAGTTGATTTATAATCATAAACTAGCAGGTAATGCCAGCTGGGTTTAATTACTTCACAGAACTTTCACATCCAGCCTGTGGAGGTCGGACAAAAACGATAACGTTTTTTTTCCCAAAGCTGTGGGAACCAATTTCAAACTAGTGATTTGAGCATGAGAAACTGTATGTGGCTAATTTATCTGTCAGAGGGGGCGATCGCTGACTGTGATCAACCCAAAATGCTTTCGCTGTCAGTGAATGGGTTTATTTGGATTCTGCCAACACGATAACAGCAGCATCGCTGGAGAGCACAACGCATGAGTCAGCCGGTGGATTTGTCTATAGGTTAACTAATCCGTCTCTCAGCTTTAGTTTCTTATTAATGAGATCACGTCATAAAACTAATTATTGGAGGAAGGAATAATAACCCACCCTTTTGTCAATAGTCAGGCCTACACTAAAGGCAAATCCATTTTTTTTTTTTTTTTTTTTTTTTTTTTTAAGTTTTTATATAATTCTGCTGCATCCCAGAAGTGTTCCTTGTGTATTCAAATTTGGTCGAAGTACTTGTGTTTTAGCGTCAAAATGGTGATGGCGCAGTGGATATGACACATGCCTTTGGTGTGGGAGATGCGGGTCCAATTCCCACTGCGATACATCAACCAATGTGTCCCTGAGCAAGGTACTTAACCCCTAGTTGCTCCAGAGCCGTACGACTTCTGATATAATTGTAAGTCGCTTTGGATAAAAGCGTCAGCTAAATGACATGTAATGTAAAAAAATGCTGTTTTCCCAAAACCTTCTTAAAGCAGCCATATTATGCTCATTTTCAGGTTCATAATTGTATTTTAAGGTTGTACCAGAATAAGTTTACATGGTTTAATTTTCAAAAAACACCATATTTGTGTTGTACTGCAGTGCTCTCTCTCACTGCTGCAGATCCTCTTTTCAGCTGGTCTCTGTTTTAGCTACAGAGTGAGACCTCTTTTCTTCTTCTGTACTATCTTTGATTGCACTGCACATGCCCAGTAGCTCAGATGTAGATCATGTCAGCTAGCTAGCTCCATAGACAGTAAAAGAAAGGCTGTTTCTACAACTTCGGTCAGTTACAAGGCAGGATTAGCTGGGAGACTTCTAAATGAGGGCGCACATGGAAGTAGTTCTTTTGTAGATTATGGTGAACTTGTGTGTGTTGTAGCAGTGCTTTGCTATTGAGAACGAGGTAGCATGCTAGCGTTAGCATGCTAGCGTTAGCATGCTAGCGTTAGCATGCTAGCGTTAGCCATAGCGTTAGCATGCTAACGCTACGAGCTAATGGTTGCGGTTAGCCTGCTCGTTTCGGCTTGTGACGTCACAAGCCGTGCAGATTTTGAACAGCTCACCCAGAGACTGAAGACAGGACACATTCAGAAACCGTATCTCACTCTAAACAGCATGGATGGATTTTTTTTTCAAAGTTTGTATGTGTGTGGAAGCACCAGAGACACAACATAACACCCCAAATCCCAGAAAAAGTGATTTTTTCATAATATGGGCACTTTAACACTTTTTCCCACATGACCTGACGTAGGTTTCTGGATGATGGCTACACATAATGTTACGGGCATGGAAGCTAAGCGATGTAGGCTGCTGCTGTGGACACCACGTTAGTTCGTATCCGAAAGTCACAAAATAACAAACTAACCGATTGAGGCAGTGGAAGACAGTAAAATTACTGAGTCTGGTGGCTTTGAAGAGACTGATATGTACTGCTGTGGACGGGGGAAGCAACCTATATTAACCAGCTAAAAAAAGGACCACCTAAAAACATCAAAATTGGTTTAAGTGTACACTATATTTAGAATATTTTCCGCTTTACCTTGCTGTCAGACAACCATTTCTGTTGGGGAGCTGAAGCCAATTCTCTTCAAATCCACCAGACTCCATCAACAAAAAAATTATTTTACTTTGCTGATACTGATAGTTGAGTGGGCGTTTCCATTTGAAAAACCCAGAAAATAATATGTAATAGACGGGCATGGCCTTTAACGAGAGCAGATGTGGGGAAAGGTGTGCAATGAGTGAGAAACTTTATTGAACAAAAATATTAGTTTAGTTATTCGTTTTTTTATATGCCAACTAGCGTTCTTAAGGACAACAACAAAGAAGAGTGACCGAGTCGTTCCTGGACTTTGTATGCTGTGCGTTAATCACACTTTCTACGTCTTGAGTATATTTTCAGCTAAGCTAACATAGCTAACTACTATATTCAGTGTTCGACTGCTGACGTATGGTGCTGTATAGAGGAAGCCCCCCCCCCCATGTCTGAGCTTCACATGTTCAGTTTTACTGCTGTAAGATATGATTGAAAAAGAAATTGCAAGTTGTTTTGCTTAACACATTACTTTCTCTCGATTGCTGAATGGTGTTGCTGCTCTGGTTATGCACTTTATATTACCTACTTTTCCATAGGGTAATATGAAGATGTGTGCACCTAAAGTAGATTTATTACATTTATTCAGAAGACTGAGGTGTGTAAGTGGTTAAAAATGTACCTTGTAGAGTTTTCAACCACAAATCAATATGGAGCAATGTTTTTATGTTTCCCATTGTATTCTGCACACATGTGCATGATATTTTATTGATTTTATTGCCGTTAGTAATTTATAATGTAATTATATATAATTCACTATGGCTATAAGGACAAATAACATTTGGTGACTGTATATAGAAATAGGCATATTGTTATATGGCTTGTTGAGAGATCTTGAAGATTGGATTCTGGAGTTTGAACTCTTTAAATATAAGATGTACCACTAAAAACAAAACACGTATACAGATTTTTACTGGAAAACATTATTTATTAAACGTGTATTATATTTTGAGGTACAGGCCGTTAAAATGTATTTTTATGGAGGTTTTCTTTTTTTTTTTTACAACTTAAAAATTCTCATAAGATTTATTGCAAATGTTTAAGCGAGGCTTCTGTGGTTCTGCAAAGAGCTGTGGTGGTGCTTGTCAGCAGATGCAGTCCAGACAATATCCTTTTTGATCTAATCTAGTAAGGAAAAAAAAAAAAAAAGACAACTCCCCAAACATTCTAAGAAGTCTTTGAGAAAATCACTTTTATAGTTTCTTGTCTTGCTGATTCAAGTTTCTTCTTCATATATCGAAGAAAGTTTGGTTTAACCTGCAGAGTGCAAATTGCTCTCACTCACTTTGCACCACTACTCTTCCACCTGGTATCCCTGTGCTTCAATCTTTGGAAACATCTTTTCTGAGATGGGCTTGCGCTGGGAGATTCATTTGGGCCTGGAATTGCACACATCACCGCAATATTGAATCTAACCAAGCCAGACTGCAGCAAAAAGGACATTTGGGCTGGGTGAAATTGGATATTCTAGTAGTTCAATAAGTTTGAGTATGGGACTGGATGAAGGCGAAGACAATTATTCATGTTTAACTGTGAAGTTGGGCAAAGTCTGACACACTAAAAAAATAAATAAAAAAAAACACAACTAAATGGTATTATAACTGCTATCAGTAGAGATGATGAAGCCACTTGTATTTAAAATAAGCTTGGTTGATTTAACCCCATCAACAGGTGTCTTTTAATGGGGTTAAATCAACCAAGCTTACTGGACTATGGCACTTTTTAAATATGCTGATGACATTGCTTTGGTTGCACACATGTCTAACTTTGACGCCCTAACTCGCTACCGGCAGGTAGTTAATCTGTCCCAAACTTTTGTTGAGCTCTCCTTGGAGAGAAAACTAAGGAGCAATGCTGTGGGGGCAGAGAAAAGGCATCACCTCTGTTCCAGCCACTTAGCATCCAGGGTCAGCCAGTGGAACAAGTACAGGTATACAGGTACCTGGGCACAGAAATAGACACTTCCCTGTCCTTCTCACAACACACAGACACAACATACAAAGAATAACAACGTCTCCACCTGCTCAGAAAACTCTGAACTTTTCAGCTCAGCAAGGACGTGTTAACTTTGGTTTACCCCTCCCTCCCTCCCTCATTGACTCAGTTCTCACTTTCAATATCTCTTCCTGGTACAACCAACTCACCATCAAACACAGAACAAGACTCTCACGTATAGTGAATCACGGCAAAATAACTGGCTCCCCCCCTCCCCCCTCCCTGAGCTGTACAGTCGCTCAGTGATCAGGAAAGCCAACCTGATCACAGTGGACCCCTCTCACCCCCTCCATCACTCCTTCCAGCTACTACCATCAGACAGGTGTTTTAAGGTACCACTGGCCCGCAAAAACATCTACAAGAAATCCTTCATCCCCTCTGCAATAGCCATACTGAACAGCACAAAATGAACACCACAGTCAGCTGATACCTCAACACCCCATGTCTTTTTTTTATATGTCTGTGTGAATGTCTCTTTGTGACTGGAGCCTTGTCAAAGAAAATTTTTTGTAACCCTTGTGTAACAGACAAAGTATTATCTTATCTTATGAGACAAACAAAAACAGCCCAGCTGCCTTTGACTTAATATTTCTACATATGGATTACTGAGAATATTATACATTATTGCTATCCCACCGTTTTCCTCCATGGGGCCCGGCTTTACTTCCTCCCATGGGTGAGGATCAGCTCTCCTCAGCAGCATCTCTAAATAGAGAAATTGTTTGTTAGAAAAGGTCAATGCTGTTAATTATACACCTCGCAAGGATGAATGTCCCTGTGAGATTGAAAATGGTGTTCATAAACTGTCTCCACACAGAATAGACAGGATTGAATCTTTAATGTGCCATTATTGTTCTTTGAAGCATGCTCTCTGAAACATAACGATTTGAGCATGGTCATTTTCCAATTTACGCTGGGAGAGATTTCAAGTCTATTAGGCGTGAAAGTATGACGCCCTTAAACAGTGACGCTTTTAGAGAAATGAAAATATGAAGAGTGCAATTTTGACCACATTTTGCCTTTGTTTAAATTGCATTTGTTCAATAGACTTAAATAATTCAAGCTTTGAATTCAGGTTCATCTCTCTGACAGGCAGGCCCATTATAATTACAGGCCATATATTTTATTGTGATTACAAATTCAAGAGAGAGGGAAAAAAAAGGAATGTAGCAGTCATGGTTTTCAAAATGGGTGAAGCTTCTGGAAAGATTCTTATTTACATGTTGTTGCCAATCACTTGAGGAGCTTCTTTTGAACACAGAAAAACACCTATCGCCTTACTAATGACAGCCTCGATCATTAGCATTACTGAAAAGAGCAAAACCACTTAGTTCACTTTGATGAGATATTTAAAAAGTCCTGATTGTGATCATTTTGAAGAAGACTCTTTTTTTCAAAATACCAGATTGCATTACCATCACCTCTGGTGTTATCCTCAGTCCTGGCGCATAATGACGACTGATTTATGGGTGATGCATACGGATAATAGCCACAGATTTGGTCCATTTTCCCCATGCATGTTACGCAAGTACATAATGTAATCCATATGATTTAATGGAACGCAAGATAAAACACTGAATCAAAAAGATGCATCGTACTGTGCACTAATGGAATATGTAAGTGAATTCTGAAATGTTGAACAGTGTCTTTAGTGCACTTACCAGGAGCTGAGTGTGCTGGCTGATATTATTTGTTTGCTCTTAGATTGAGCTGAGGCTGAGCTGCTGTGCTGTGGGGGTGCAGCTTGATGGACGTTGAGAGGTGCTTGGCTGTGGCCTACTGTAGTGGCTGATCTGTCTGGGATCAATAGCAGCTAATTACAGCCCACATTGATCCAGAGGGCTCACTAATTTAGAGCCGAGCCCAGGCCCTCTCCATACAGAGCCAGTGAAGCAACTCCAATCCCAGCCCTTTGGCCCTGCAAACATCTCACTCAGCACTCAGCAGCTCATTATCTCTGAGGAGCAACTGGTGGGGCATTGTCTTTCTCCTGGGATCAGCTGCAATACTGGCAGACTCGATACATTATGGGACATCTCAGATTCTTAGTCATCTTTATCTGCCTTATCTATCCTTTCAGATAGATTTGATGTGGGGCACCAAATGGGGGGCTAACATACAGGGATTCTATTCTTCAAGGGTCCAGCATTAGCATTTTTCAGATGGCCCATAGTTTCTAGCAGTGTCCCTGTTTCTGAGAATTGAAAAGCAAGGTAATATGTGTTTGTGTGTGTGAATAAATCCAGTGAAACTTACCACTTGTTTGTGCACTTATCCAAATCTTGCTGCACTTCAAGTAGCCTACTTGAAGTAGGGAAACATCCTCGATAGTCCTATAATCCTTGCTGTCACATTTATGTCTCAACCTGCCTCAGGCCTTCATCAGAGCAAAAGTCAGACACAACAAACAAACGCATATGTACAGGTGAGCTGATTACCTAGTCACATGACTTCCTGTCAAGCCTTATACATCTATATTTCAAAATAAAATGCACTAGAAAGTGTTGGAAGCCAGTCTGGTTTCACCAAATGCCAAATGGCTAACATGCCAAAGTCATTTTGTGTGTTAAGTAACACAAGCTTTTTTTGCATTCTGCATGTCATTTTATGCCATTTAGTCTCTACTGACTTCTATTGTGACGTAGATTGTGGCTGGATGGGTCAAACAAACAAATGACCCAGGAGACTGCTTTTTGTATTTCCTATGAAACCAAAAGTCAATGTTGACTTATTTACCTTGACTACTTAACTGCTTCATAACTTAATTTACGTAACAAAGCGTACATATATTATTTAAACCCAAACCATGCTTTTTTTTTTTAAACCTAACCAAGTAGTTTTGTTTTAATTCACATTTATGACGTGTTTAAAATTGCGACCGTAGTGGAGCATAATAGTTTGACGCGTAGTGCTACCCGGTGAGTTAAAAAGTGAGGCCACAGGTTCCTGACCAAGTGTGTGACGAGGTGAGAATGAGAACGTGTCGTTAAATGACACGCAAAATGTCTTGGCATGCTATTTATTTGCCTTCCCATGAGATCACGTTTGTGGCAGCACCTGGAAATTGGCTTGATGTCGGATCCATATTCTTTATATATGATTGCAGTTCTACTGTAGATCTACTACACCTAATATTCTCATTCTGTTTTACTTTACTATTGCTACATACTGATACATATTGCATGTCTGTTCTAGAAGAGGGATATTCCTCAAGATCCTTCCTTTAGTTTCCTTTAAAATGTTTATTGCGGGAGTTTTTCCTTATCCAAACTGTAAATAAAACGTACTTGACTTTACTTAAATGCAGCTGAATGCCTGCATTACCCATAGCCATTCTATCAAATCAAGTCTCTACAGAACTTTTCTATTATGTCCTTTAAGAAAACTGTTAATTTGGAGCTTCTCATTTGTACCATCTGGATGAACAGTACGGAGGTAATGTATCCATTTGGCTTCCTGTTGCACTGTTCATGTGTGTGCATATTTTTTGGCTTGTGCGTCTCCAAGATCAAGGCCAAAATCTTTTTCATCCTCTGCCCTCCTGCAAGCTTTGATCTGACATTCGAATGTTGCGCCTTCTGTTCTTCCATCGCTGTGTCCTCACACAGCAAAATCTGTGCTGCAACTGCCTTTGGGATGTTTGGTGAAACTCTTTTCTGGTAAAGGTGACCTGAGGTTGCCGACCCATCCTGACCCCACCTGAGGAGCACAAATACAAGCAAAAATAGTGGAAAATAGTAGAGCTCACCAACTCACCACCAGCTCACACACAGGGAAGGCGTGAGCAGTCTAATGCATCTGTCCTTCAGTGTGTGACTTGTGCTTTACAATAGCATTCAGCTCAGACTAAGCTCTGTTTTTACCAATCTATCTTAGCACTTTCAACACTATTCAGCTCCACAAGATTGCCTCGCTCTGCAGCTATAATAGCACATTGCCACTCTTCCAGATTGAGCGTTTTCACTCACACACCTATCCCTTTCCTTTTCTGTTTTTCATCCATCTCACCCCATTTCCGTCGTGTGCTCCAATTGGCGAATCACCCCAGGCTCTCCTAAAGGTCCACATTCACTGCAGCTGCATTCGGCTGAGGGGGGGCCGGGGGTGTAATTGCTTTTTGTACTGTGGTGTGGTCATCTAATAGCATTGGTAAGCACATACATGCACGCAGACGCACAAATGAGCAGGCCTCAATTTACTCTCTCAGATACACACACTATGATCAACATACACAAAAGCCATTATAGAGAAAGGTTTGTCATTACTTTTGGTGAAGGCTTGAGTGTCTCTCACCCTGCTGTGCCAGACATGAGTCTGTGCTAATAGCATGTGATGAATAGGACATGCAAAGCTCTTATAATTCCTTGTGGAATTTTAAAATACGCATTTTACCTCAAATGGCCTTGATAAAAGAGTCATCAGTAGTCTAAAGGTTAGAAAATTGGACATGGAAAGTTAGTAAAGCTACCATTGTGTATTCTCTGATTTAGTTCCTAACATTTATCCAAACAACATGCAAGCTTTTTTACTTTGGTAACAGACTGTAGAGTTCCAATTAAGTCAAAGTATACTATATGAAGCCATTGGACTGTTCTCATCTCAGGAGAGTCGGTGTGAGAAAAAGGTCAAATGAATCTTACTAAATCCTCCTGAGCTGTGCGCAGTCAGGGACAATGATGAAGTTCCAAAATGTGTCTCTCACACCCAGAATAACCCTGCACAGAAAGCATGCTCACACCAGTTAAATACATACACGCACACACACACGCATGCACGCACACACACACACACACACAGATGCATCCATTACAAACAAAACAGGAAGCTCATTCTGTGAAGTTAAAAGAGGTACTGTCTTGTGTCCTTTACTGTACTGAATACTGATAGTTAAAAATACTAAAATAGATTTGTCTTCATATAAATGTTTGGTTTCCTTCACTTATAGTATAATATACAATAAGAGTTGAAAATAACCCCACTAAATTTGTTATAATTTTTTTTTGTCAATGTAATGTTTCCAACAATACATCTATTTTTTATGAGTCAGAGCAGCTTTATAAAAAAATCGAATGCATTTTAACCCAATATAATATTTTAAAAGTAAAATTATGCAGCAAAGATGTTTTTAATAAATGAAATGTGTTTTTAGGTGAAATTCATCCACGCATGCGATTGAACGTTTTTGTAATACAATTCAATTCTGTCCTTTCTCTGGTGTGTGTGTGTGTGTGTGTGTGTGTGTGTGTGTGTGTGTGTGTGGTTTTACTTATGCGTGTGCATGAATTCACTTGTGTATGTAGTGTGAGGTTTCATACGTGTTATTGAAAGTTGAGAGAGAGTTTGAATGACGTCCCGAGGGCACTTCATAAGAATCCGTTCCATAACGTTAAGTTGCACTGCACAGCGCCAGTGAACAATGCGAGGCATTGTTTGCAGTGAAATCATCAGGGTTTAAATGTGTTTGATATGCCAACTCCTTTATAAACTGCTTTAATGCTTTTCTGGATTCTTTGTCTGATACATATATTTGATATATTTTTTGCAAATGTGTTTAAGCTTTCTACCAAAAAATACTTTTAAAGTGTTTTATACAGTCAAATGTAGACCAATGCAGTGCTTATACGTGTATATACAAGTAGGACAAGAATAAAGATAATTTCCAAAATAAGTGGTTTTTAATCATTTCTGATTGACGAGGATTTCCAGACATTTTCTTCCCTTTTAGACTATTGTTGAAAAATGCATCTTGATAAACATTTGACTTATTCAGTTGTCAACAACAGTCAAATTGTATGCCGTTTTCAGATAGAAGATAGGTCTAAATGTATGACCAACACATTGGTATGACACACTCAAACTACACATACTTAAAGTTAAAATCAATACTACATAAAGTTAAGTTTCAGTTTCTCTCTTAAGTGGATCTCTCACTCACCCACTCATGAACAGGTGTGGAAGAAGTACTTATAGAGCCAGTATACACTCACCTTGAAGATTATTAGGAACACCTGTTCAATTTTTCGTTAATGCAATTATCTCATCAACCAATCACTCGGAAGCTGCTTCAATGCATTTAGGGGTGTGGTCCAGGTCTAGACAATCTCCTGAACTCCAAACTGAATGTCAGAATGGGAAAGAAAGGTGATCTCAGCAACTTTGAGCATGGCATGGTTGTTGGTGCCAGACTGGCTGGTCTGAGTATTTTCCAATCTGCTCAGTTACTGGGATTTTCATGCACAACCATTTCTAGGGTTTTCAAAGAATGGTCTGAAAAAAGAAAAACATCCAGTATGCAGCAGTCCTGTGGGTGAAAACGCCTTGTTGATGCTAGAGGTCAGGGTAGAATGGGCCGACTGATTCAAGCTGATAGAAGATCAACTTGGACTCAAATAACCATTCGTTACAACCGAGGTATGCAGCCAAGCATTTGTGAAGCCACAACACACACAACCTTGAGGCGAATGGGCTACACCAGCAGAAGACCCCACCGGGTACCACTCATCTCCACTAAAAATAGGAAAATGAGGCTACAATTTGCACAAGCTCACCAAAATTGGACCTTTCAAGACTGGAAAAATGTTGCCTGGTCTGATGAGTCTCGATTTCTGTTGAGACATTCAGATGGTAGAGTCAGAATTTGGCGTAAACAGAATGAGAACATGGATCCATCATGCCTTGTTACCACTGGGCAGGCTGGTGGTGGTGGTGTAATGGTGTAATGGTGTGGGGGACCCATCATGCCTTGTTACCACTGGGCAGGCTGCTGGTGGTGGTGTAATGGTGTGGGGGATGTTTTCTTGGCACACTTTAGGCCCCGGAGGACACATATGGACCCTTTGTAACTGACCACAGGAGTGAGTTCAACCTGCATTACTGTGTTTCCAATGGGTTTAAAGAACCTGTGACTCACATAGCTTTTTGGTTCCAATACCCATCTATTTTCCAGGAAGGTCTTATATGGCAGGATGTTGAAACAATCATGCTAATATAACTGTCTCATTTTGATGCATGTGCTAATGTCCTTCTAAATCATCACTTTCATCCACTGCACAGACAGAGCACATTTTTTACAACTTGTTAAAAGTATGTTAAATTAGTAAACAGGTAAACAAAGTCTGCATCTGAGTCAGTCTTTCCATCATCTCATCGGAAATTTGATTTCCGGTGCTCCTCAAGTACTGTTTTCCCCCACCCAGACTCCTCTAGAAAACATGTCCGTCCACGCCATTTCTGCAGGAGGAGCTCAGGACAATTGGGTACATTTCCATTTGAAAAGATGGGGACAGAGAAGGAGCAGGAGGAGTGCTGTGCCCTTCATCTGTGTTACCATGGGGATCAATCACACTGCATCCTATAATTGGCTGAAGAGGGTTCCATTTGGCCCCTAAGAGTCCCACTCACAGGCTCTTTCTATCCTATGTTCCATCTAGCCACTTCACTGTCCTATTCACATGATATAGAGATCTTGGATGCATTGATAAAAAACTTTGAGTACAACTTCATTCTCTTTGTCCTTCTGATGCACTCTACTCTTCTCTGCTTACATCTTTGAGAGGACATTACCTTTACCAAACAAAAAATGAACTTTTTACCAAAGTAAGCTAGTTATGCCAACTACATTTATTTTCCCCTGAAAATAACTGAGCACACAGAAAGTATAGCACATTGCAAAAGGTCAATCAAGACATTTTATGACGCACAGGTCAGCTGAACAAAAGGCATCAAGATTAAATGTTGGATGATACAATCATTCCGCTTTTCCTCCTTTTTTGTTTACACACATTGCTTTTCAAATTATATTCACAAAAGGTTATTTCACCAAATT
Source organism: Sander lucioperca (assembly GCF_008315115.2). Taxonomy (NCBI): domain Eukaryota; kingdom Metazoa; phylum Chordata; class Actinopteri; order Perciformes; family Percidae; genus Sander; species Sander lucioperca. Next base: position 49,140,785 of record NC_050173.1, on the reverse strand, counting down.
CGCTCACATAGCCCTTTCCGTTATCAAGATGAACTGCTGATGTGCCTCTGTGCAGAAGACAAATGTGCAAAGTCAGACAGCCCGTCTCCAAAAGAATGCCCTCAGTCAGACGAAGGCGTTTATCTCTGATGTATTCACCGAGTTCAGTGCTGACAAAAAAGTGCAACTTTAAACTGGAGTTTTGCTTGACACGTGTCAAAACATTATGGAGAAACTGTGCAAATGTTGACATCACCCTGTTGTGATACCTTTCATCATGTTTACACCACAGGTAAGGGAAATCATAGTCACTGCATTTAATTTTACTCTGACTTTGTCTGTGTTTTCTCTATTTTGCCTTTTCTTGTCCTTCAGGGTAATATCTGCAACCTTCTCTAAATGCAATCAGCCAGTTCTCTCTGTATTATAATGGTCTCACACACACACACACACACACACACACACCTACAATTTACCTACAATCTGGTTGATTCACTGATTATTGATTATTAGTGGAACTAGTTACTTTTCTTCCCTTATGGCAACCTCTTCTCTCTTTCTTTCTCCTTATCCCTTATTTGATTGATTGATTGAATATATTTAGCCATGCTAGCTGCGTGGCTGTAGCCATGGCAATAGGCCTTTTTCACTGAAGACATCTTGACATGTCACAGTAGGAAATGCGGAGGTGTAAACAATGAAATTAATGATGGCTGAATTCCATTTAGCTGCTTTGATTTCAGGGTCCAGGTATTGTGCATGCTGGCTCACTGTCACTCTCACTGGACCACTTGAAAAGAATGGAGCCATCGTTGTGCTTTTCCTACTATGACAAGTCCAAATGTCTGCTGTGAGAAAGGCCTGTGTAGGACTGCTGGTCAGTTGGTCCACTTTGGTCCAAACTGAAATGTCTTAGCAACTATTGGATGATTTGCCATGAAATGCAGAACATACATTCATGGTGCCCACAGGATGAATCCTACTCATTTTGTGGATCTCCTGACTCTTTCTCTAGTGCCACCATGAAGTTGACATTTGTCGTTTTCAGTGAAATGTCTTGAAAACTATGAAATGGTACAGACCTTCGTGTTCCCCACACGATGAATTGTTATAACTCTTGATGATCCCCTGACCTGAATTTTAAATTGTCCCTATACTTTAATTAATGAGAAAAATACCTACAAAACTAAAAACACCTTTCATCCTCCACTGTTTAGTGTTAATTAGCAAAATGTTATCATGCTAACAGGCTAAACCAATACAGTGATAATGGTAAACATATCTGCTAATTATTAGCAGTTAGCATTTAGCTCACAGTTTCATGTATTTCAGTAGTGAGGAAATTGTTTGTAATGGATGCATCTGTGTGTGTGTGTGTGTGTGTGTGTGTGTGTGTGTGTGTGTGTGTGTGTGTGTGCCATTTTGGCACTTACCGCTTACCCTGCACGGGTGCATGTGTGTGTATGTGTGTATTTGTGTATGTGTGTATATAACACAGTTTTTCTCTCCGCCTAAGGACCCTTACATAAGACTGTCAGAGTGAGACAGGTGACGAGATGGTGGAAAGGCCGGAAAGCAAGGTGAAATACTGAGAATGAGACTGAGAGTGTGTGTGTATGTGTGTGTGTGCGTGTGTGTGTGTGTGTTTCCAAATGCCTTGAGACTTTATAGTAAAAGCAGGACTATTAACCGTATTAACAACACACAGGCTAAAAACCTGCCCTTCAATCATGTCTGTTAAGCTTTAATGAGGGGTTAGTTTGCTTAGTGAAAACCTTCAGAATCATCATTACTGTAGCTTTTGCAGGCTGAAGCAAGACATACAGAATTCACGTAGAATCAATCAGGTCAGAACCTCACCTATTATCAATAGAACTGCACTCTAAAGCCCCACTAAACTGAGGTTTAAACACACATTCATGTTCAATGTCTTCTCAAAACACAAAAGCAAATCAATTTGTTGGATGGCCCCCGGTCCCATTTCCCTTCCTCCATATGTTTGACAGTCATGGAAACAGAACATCTGAAACAAAAATGAATAGGAAAAATGCAGAAAACATCTCAGAACAATATTGTGAGATCCTCACCCCTCTGCAGCTGCTCTCTCTCTCTCTGTCTCTCCCTCTGTGTCTCGCTCTCTCTCTGTGTCTCTCTCTCTCTCTGTCTCTCTCTCTCTCTCTCTCTCTCTCTCTCTCTGTGTCTCTATGTCTCTCTCTCTCTCTCTCTCTCTCTCTCTCTCTCTCTCTCTCTCTGTGTCTCTATGTCTCTCTCTCTCTCTCTCTCTCTCTCTCTCTCTCTGTGTCTCTATGTCTCTCTCTCTCTCTCTCTCTCTCTCTCTCTCTCTCTCTCTCTCTCTCTCTCTCTCTCTCTCTCTCTCTCTCTCTCTCTCTCTCTCTCTCTCTCTCTCTCTGTGTCTCTATGTCTCTCTCTCTCTCTCTCGCTCTCTCAATCAAACCTTAACATTGTGGATTTGGAAGCTTGACATGCGACAGATGCAGGTTTGAAATGTTAACATAAAACACACATTATACAAAGAGTGCTTTGAATATAGTCTAGCGGAAACTGATCACTCATATGCTAATAAATGATGTTCCAGACAGAGGAGTCTCCTCCGGCACTGAAGCAGTCTGATCTAACTACCAGACTCTGTGACCTGAATACAGCGACAGGAAAACTGTCAGCTTCTTTTCTGGGCTCATTTGCTAGCTGAACAGATGCATAGGCCCTCAAGGAAAAACAATGAGATAATGTGATAGGTTCAGTTAGACACGTTCTGACAAATGCAATTGACCTTGGTGTAATGGCTATGTTCAGAGCACCTTGCCTGTCCAGTGAAAAAGCCGTGTCATAATGGGCGTAATGTGTTATCAGCAAGTTCAGATTCAAATCATTCAAAATTCAAATACCTAGAGCAAATCAGGATAAAGGATTTATTAAAAGTTGATGAATCAGCGTTTTTTTAAAAAACACTGTAGGTGAAGTTTCCTTTTGCAATGCATGACAGCCACAGCCAGGAAAGAATCACCAGCAAATATAGCTTCAACTGAATACCAGTGATGCATTGATGCATTCCCAACAAATCAGAATAATACATGACTTTACTATGGGGCAAACACAATTAGTACCAATATATATATATATATATATATATATATATATATATATATATATATATATACAAGGTATACCATTAGTAAACCCATTAACTACTACCAGAGAGTCAGATTATGTAATACCAGACCATATTTACAGAGGTACAACAGTTTTCTTTTTTCTTTCACTGTTGTATTTTGTATTTACTCCTGTGACAAAACAATCAGCTGTTGTCACAGTGATATTGGGTTCTTAAAATGATTTACACAAATGGTATTGTGAGGCTTTGTGCTTTCAAGCGATGCATATTTATCAACAAATTTATATTTGTCCTGATTGAGATTCAACTGCATGCCATCCCAAATAACCCCTGTATTCATCACTGCTGCTTGATCTGATTTAAAGGCAGGGTTGGTAACTATTTCCATTATAAACTTTTTATATATTGTTTGAAATGGTCTTCACACCCCTAACAGCAATAGATAACGTATGGGCTCTGAAAAATGAGCGTAAAAGATTTGTCATCTGTAGCTGCTGTAATCCTGTAAAAACGCCTACCAATCACCGCCTTGTGGTCCGCTTGGAAAGAACCAATGAAAAGCCTCCCTGCCCCGCTGTGCGTACTCTACCCCTCCCGTGAACGAGCCTGAACTCAATGTGCGTCGTCGCCGCATTGCTAACAGTAGTCACGTTTGTTTTATGTGGTATGATAATATATACTGTATATATAAGGTGTTTGCTAGTCTCGCATTGCCAGACCTTCCTCCACAGCGCTGCGGAGGAGGGTCTGGCTAGTCCACACAGCATTCCGGTATGGGAGAAACGCATGCTCTGGTTTATTGGCATTTCTTTAAACCAATCACAATCGTCTTGGGCGGTGCTAAGTGCTGGACGGAGCCCCGGTGCCTCTGCTAAATAGCCTCATGATGGAACTTGTTTTGGTGGAACATTGTACGTTTAAAAGTAGTTTTAGTCGTGCAACAGAAAACTCAGATTGGACAGATAGTCTAGCTAGCTGTCTGGATTTACCCTGCAGAGATCTGAGGAGCAGTTAACCATAGTCCTCACAAATCCACCAGAGTTTAAAATTCCAACACAAAGAAAGAGGAAGGTAACGGACATGAGTGACATCCGACGGAATTTCCAGCGGCACTGGAGCAATCCCGGAAGTGGAACGTCGTGGATATAGACTAGGTGTTTGCTTACCGCTGAATGAGACATGAAGTAAAAGTGCGTTCCAGCAGGTACACTGAAATTAGCATCCAGTTGTTATGGAAACAAGATGCTTGTTCCACCTTTTATTACCCCTCACAAGAAAGCGCCCCGGGCAGTGCTTCTCCGTAGAAAGCATGCAACACACGATCAAAGCATTACAAGTACAGACCAATCAAATGACACTTGAAAATGTCAACCCGTTCTCACTCCGAACTCGTAAAATACGGATGTTTGGACAGTGGCTGTCAGCGTCTGATGCGATGAAAAAAGCGTCCTTCAGCGTGTTTGTAGAACGTACCGGGGAGAGCAGCATGTACACGGGGTTTAGAGAGTAGTATGTAAGGGGGAAATCCTGCGTAGGGAGGTTGGTTGGGGTGGTGGATGGGTCAAACACAGGACTTTCACCCAGGAGACCGGGGATCGTGTCCCGCGTGTGTCTTTAACCGTCCCGTTATTTCCACGTGTCACAGAAGCGTAAGCCCACCCACGACCTTTCCCTAAACCCAACCGTCCCGTTATTCCCGCGAGTCACAGAAACGTAAGCCCACCCACGACCTTTCCCTAAACTCAACCGGCCGTTTCCCGCGAGTCACGGAAACGTAAACCCACCCACAAGCTTTTCCTTAACCTTACTGCGTCAAAAGGGACGGCAATAGTCCTGACCAAGCGCGTTTAGTTAAAGCACGTTATATGACGCTAAAGGAGACTTTTAGCGTCAATAACAACGACAAAGGCACCTGACCAAGCGTCCATATTTTACGAGATGGGAGTGAGAATGTGTTGAAAATGTGCATCGTCTCAGGGATCTACTGTAGATATGGTATAGAAAAATAAGATAGCTGAATACATTTGAATTCAATTCTGGTTTTCGAACAAAAATACAAACTCAATTATTTCATATGAAGAAAACAGTTTTACCTTTCATAGTGGGACTTATCATCTTCAGGTGCGTGAATAGGAAACTTATGCTGTTCCAACTTTTCTATGTCTGATCCTGACCCCAAAAAACACACATGCAAATCCCCAAAGTTGCATTTAATAGCTTTTATTCTTAGGGAGCTAAGCAAGAAAAAATATTCAAAAAGAATGACATTGGTTTATTTTCCTACTTAGCCTCTGAAGTCCTTTTTCAGTGCTTTACTTTGACCAAGCTTCAATAAAAGGCATCTTCGAAGTGCACTTATGGAAAATTTCTCATCATAAACTCAGCTATGGGCAATAATTCACACAAATTCACTTTAAATGCTTTCAGCCAATGGAGTAATGAAAGGTATTTTGCAAACAATTGGTCCCTTTCCACCTACTGTGCACTGAAGGAGCAGTGACTGAGTGAGCTGTGACATTGTGCTAGCATCAGCAGGCTCTGGTGGAACTGGGCTCCTGGCACACAGGAGTTAGCCAGGATTAATGAAGACACCAAAGTCACTCCTCAGCTCCTGGCTCTAATGGCACAACACACAACGCAAATGCAGTCGACACAAGATGCCATATGGCATCATTGCCACTGACACGCCAGGAACTTTTGGGCTGAAACCCTGGCACAGGCGAGACAAAATGCATGCATTACACATTTACTCGCACATACATTTCCGCACATACGCAGGATTGTTAAAATGACATCTGAGTGCAACCCCGGCTAATTTAGACCAGCATTTTAGCAGGAAATCCTCTGGTGCCCAAGCATGAGTGATATACAGATCCACCCACAAAGGCTCTGGCTCTATCTATCTCCCATGTCAGTGTCATTCTAAATCTCTCTGTCATGCCTGCATCCATAATGGCCCAATTACTGCCGATGGGGATCCCACTCCCTATCTGACAATTACATCTGTTAGAGTTTGAGAGCGTTAATGCCTAAAAAATATCAATTAAGCTGATTGATTAGGATGTTAATATCCTATTAAACAGCAGTCTGGGGCTGCAGAGCATTGCTGTTGATTGGGCTGAAATGCGAGGGACTCTGTAGTTTAGTGGGCCAGTTAGATTGCAGATCTAATGAACACAGAGATAGCCCAGAGTTGCATTTTATTGCCAGATAAACCTGGACAAGAACAATTTTGGGTAATTGCTACTGAAAGGCATTTCATTGAGCTATAAAAAGCTGAACGGACAGACAACTTTCTAGATGGCTGAGCCAGGAACAGACAGGTATCAATGTCCCTTCACAAAGAGGGCGGGCATGAAAAAACATCACACTTTAAACATTATATTAAACACTACGGTATTTGTCAAAAGGATCCATCACTGTTACAGACTTTAAACATTTATTTTTAATTAAACTCACTGGCAGTCATAGTTGAGGTACAGTATTGTGTGCTGATTCTCATTTACAGATTGACTGAGTAAACTTTGACACTGTCTTCTTTGTCAAAGTGGTAAATTTGTTTCAACAATGTCTTATCTCGGGGTGATGGTATTTTCTTTTTCTAGGCTTTTACTGTTTTAGCACAATGTTTGAAGAGCTCTACCATTGTAGTCTGATATTTAAGTCATCATTTTTTATTTAATGGGCTACCGGAGGAGTTTTGGGATCTTTAGTCAAAATAGACCTGACCCTCCCTTCGCCAGCAATACATTTTTCTATGACCCTCCAAAATGATTGGGAAAAGAGGCATGACCCTCCCCAACAATTTATTGCTGCCTTCTGTACTGGTTTGCGCTTGACAAAGATGTACAGCCACCTTTTTTTACAATCATGACATACATGACTTAACTTCTGCTTTCTCATCTTACACATCACACTCCACCAAGATGGTGGCCATTTCAGTAGATTTACTCACTATAAGTCAAAAATGAACTGCAGTTTTATTTGACAGGCAGTGTGTTCAATGAGTTTACAACAGCTCAGCGGTTCTTCAGAGCTCATTACAAACTGTAAAAACTGATAACGGAAAACGGTTTTTGAGTGACAGATGTGTGCCTGTGTTTGGAAAATTAAATCTGGTCAGGATAAACAATATGTATGTACTAATTCTCTTGTGTTTTAAAGTCTGGATATTTTCGGCCTATAAAATAATTTTATTTCATCATATAGGCCTACTTACTACTGTAATCTGGTAGTCGTGGCATCATGATACCGGCGCGTATCCCGCCATGGCAGCTGCCTTTAGGTGCTCTGGGTAGGTCTGTGTTAGTTGTGTGAAACCGGTGTATGCAAACGCGGGGTGCTGTCCACCCAACGCGGATAATGGGAACATAGGGGCATGATACATGCCAGGAATTGAAGCGAGACCTGGATGCGGGAGATTTAGGACACCCGGTTTGTGGATTATTCCTTGAAGTGGTGCGGGCTGCCTGCTGGGCTGTCGCTGATCAGACCAGGGGAGAGGTCTTGGCTCGCACGGTTGGTCTCATTCAGAAGTTTTCCGATTTCTCCATGACGGCTTCACTCAGGAGGACTGCAGAGTCTCAAAAAGACAAACGTGTTTTGCTTGGCGGGTGCGCACCTGTGGCGTGCGTCAGCGGGCAGACAGCGGGGCCTCCTTCAGTCACAAACTCATATGTTCTCCTTATCTTTTCATAAAAGGCTCAGGCTGGAAGGATCAGCACAAATTATACGTTTATGTTTCCTCACCCGACAGCGTCTGGAGTGAAACTCTTAGGTTTTTATGCTTCCAGCTAGCGGTCCGTGGTGTGATTATTGTTGGATCAGACCCATCTGTTAGTGATGGGGAGCAGAGACTGAGAGCTACATGGAAAAATATGCACCAAACAAGCCACTTTGAAATTTTGCTGTTTTCATGAATATAAAAGTTGGGTGACCCCCCCGCCCCCAGACTAAAAAACGTTGGGTGACCCTCCCCTCAACAAAGAATAAAAAGACATGACCCTCCCCTATTTTCCTCCTGTGGTCCATTCCATAAATACCAAACGGTCCCTAACGGGGACATTTTATTTATGAAGAGGATTTCTGCTATTTAAAAGCTCTCCGAGATGATTGGACATATTTTCAATTGCAACACGACTCCTTTCTACCCGACTGATTGTTTGAAAACATAAAAGATCTCCTTGCATTGTCAAATGCGCACAGTGAAGGCTTGAATAGGGGACAATTAAATTCTTAAGTGTAATTTCATACATTTGCAGTGTGTTACAAAACGTTTTTTCTCTTTTTATCGTCTTGTCAATGATCGCCAGAGTGCTGCACTCATCCCTCCCTCTGACCTCCCTCCACCCCTTCCCCCCTCCTCCACAGCTTCCATTTTTTGAAAGGCTTCTAGCCGTTCCATTCTTCCCCTGGCACGGCATCACACACTCATTTCATTTCTCATTTACAGACTGATAATCAGAATGTCATTACAGTGTCCACACTGGGCCGCTGGAGGGGTAATTGAGCAGCATAAAAGGCATTTGAAAGAGGGATGAATAATATAAGTGGAGAGGGGGGGTGAGTGGCGTGCTGGACAGAGGCCTGCTCTCTCAGGTGTCTGGCTGCTATCGGGTGGCATCCGCCTTGGCATTATGGTTAACCATGTCAACGTCAGCCTCATTTTTCACTTCTAGCACATTAGAGGCTGAACAGGCATCAACACTCATCTGGAAGAAAGAAAGGGGGGGATCAATAGGAGAGCTTCAGAAGGTCAAAGTCAAGCATCAACAATCACTTTACATCATCCAAGCCCCATAGATTTAGATGCTAAAATGGAGGATGATTTTGTCCGTGATTGGGGGGTTTTCATGCCTCGAGGTTAGTCCTCCTTGTTGATTCTGCACACAGAGCACGTCCACCCAGATAGAGATTAAGCCCATGTCTCACTGGGATGCTACAAATACCTTATTTCTCTTTATTTATTTCTTCCTCACAAACTGGTTGATTAGTCAATCACTGGATAGCTTTGCTGTTGTGTCGTAAACAATACATTTTATCAAAGCCCTTAAAATACAAAAAAATGAGCATGGCTGCTTTAGTTACAGTGACAGATAACAGCAGTTGCATCTGTATTACAATCTAATGTTATTTGTTTTGTTGCTTATCCCTCCCTGCTCCCGCCCGCCCTGACTCTGGTGTGGCAGCTTGGCACAGCGCCAGCCCCCGTTTGGCCGTGGTGGTACATTTCCATCTCATTCATCACATAAAGACAGATAATCAGAAAGTCATTACAGTGGCTTGACACCAGTGCTTGCCCCATGGAAGACAGAGTAATTGAGCACCACAGAAGGGAAGAGAGCAGACTGAGCCAAGGCCACACGGTAATGAATGTGAGATGTCGACATACGAGGAGGGGAAGAGGATCTTGACGCACAGAGACATGGACGGACAGAAAGCGACACAGACAACCAGCGAGTTGGAGGAGGACTGATACGTGTGGGTTGGGGGACAAAGAGAACATTGAGAGAGGTAGGTAGACAAACACTGGCTTGACTTTGAGGTTTATTTAATTAATACACACAGTGTCAGGGAGAAATCACAAAAAAAGTGAAATTTGACTGGTGCTCTGACGGGTCCCGTAAATAGTCATGCACACAGTTTTTTTTAGAGAACACTAAGTTTTGAAATTAATTTGAAACATAATATCACTTGAAATACAGCCAAACAACCTAGTAACCAGAATCTGATGTTTTTATTTTAGAGCTTTAAAATGAACTAACCCTCACATCACACACTCTGCTAAAGTGCATTGAATATTACACTTAACTTCACAGGAAAGCATAAACCACATGGACCTACAGAGCAGTTATGCATAAAAGACCAACACTGACTAAACAGTTAAACCAATAAGCAAGATAATTAGCCTAGCAATTACCACCTTATTCGAGTTTAACATGACTTATGGTGGCATTGCGTTCTAGTCCTTGCTCTTTTATTCTGAGTAAAACCAAAACATGATATCTTTTTTTCTCTCCCTGATATTTAAAATAGCTGGATATGTATCTGCTGATGAATCCATTATAGCTGCATTGTAAATCATCATGGTGTTTTAGTTTGACTAGGCACATAGAAATAATACACCACCAAACACCTAATGGACACAGGTCTGAAAGGAAGATCTGCCCTTTTAAACAGTGTTTCAGTGTGCCTATAAAGTTGCAACGGCTCTCAATTACAGTTCCTGATCATGTAGCCACTGACACCAAATCAGTAAGTGATTTACGCCTGCAACACCAGGTGACTGCACTGAATATGCCTGTAGAATGGAAAACCAGTAAACGTAGAATCCCCAAGGACCAGGCTTGAGAGTGGTTGCTCCGTCAGACCCTTTTTTGTTCTGTCAGACTTTAGGTGGTGGTTGGTTTATTGCTGCCTGGAGGTGCCAGGACAGCTCTTAGCCGAGGATGATCTCATTTTCTGTGTTGGTGAGTTTCCAAGATCTTTTAAAAGTTGCTTGTTTTTGAAATTTCCCAGCCTTCTCCTGCAGTAAAAGATTATGCTACCAGCTGTTTCTCACAATTACAGTTTACATGTGCTGTGGGCAGAAGAAGTTTTGACTCTGCGAGGAAATGATTGTCTGTTGACTGGGGCTTTCTTTATGTTTTGAGAGACTTCCTGGTGGTAATGGAACTCTAATCCTAAAAACAGAAGCTTTCAGTGAGGTCTAGAGTGCCTATTATACCAACCCACTATTAGAGTTCCTCAATAATTGGTAAGACCAGTGACTGAGACACAAGAAAGCTTGAATTCCTAGCAAGAGTCCATTGTACGTAAGCTTTCTCAAAGGGGCATCCAGGTTGTCATGCAGGGCAACAGGGTTATCAGCACAATAAATGTTGTTTTCTGGGTTCTTCACTTCTTCCTCAAATGACTGAGTCACAAAGTATCTCCAATCCACCTAAAGCACGTCTCCACTGGAGAAACAAGGCCTGATCCTGTGGAGTTTTGTAAGGGGACAGACAATTATTGTCTAGACTGCCGGATTATAAGAACAGACTTGACGATACCATTAAACCTACATTGTGTCATTTTTTTAGTTGATTCTTAGCGAAAAACCCTTTGTTCTTTCACAAATATGTGCTCATTCATGTGTAATTACTTCCACCAACTAATCAAAGTATTCTCGTACGCGTAGAATCTGCCATTCAGAATCATTCAGAATACATAGGAGCGACTCGCTCCTATGCAGTGCCTCCATCTTTAAAATACATTAGCCAAAGAGGGACATACCTCCGCCTTTTGTGCTTTTATACTCAGTGGCAGCGTGATGAATGCCAGGGAGGGGGAGAAGATTACTCGCGACTGCCGGCAGATTTGAAAGCCTGTTGAAAATGGAGGATCACACCTATCTCTACATGTAACAGAGTCGCAAAGGAAGTTAAAAAGAGAATTAAAATGACAACGTGACAGGCAAAGCAACAAGACCAAAGATAATATTGGAGTGGCTTTTCCAAGATGGAAAGAGCTCATAAGGAGCAAGAATTTTAAAAGGGACGCCGAAGTTGGCTGCTTTCTTCTCAAAAGGTAATTCTGCCTATTTCATAGTTGCTTGGCTGACAACATGGTTGTGCATAACATTGTGATTTCCCTGGCAGACAACTCAGGTCATGCAGTTGTAACACAGACAGCTAGAACAGCTGCGTGTAAACGATGGAGATACTAAGAGCTAATTTCAGGTTCGGCCACCGTAGGAGTTAGAAGGTGCTCAGAATGGGGGGGGGGGCTAGAAAGTAATATTCAGTTGGTTGTCATATACAATTTCACCGCTAGATGGGAGAAATTCTTACACAATGTAGCTTTAAGGACTGCAAAAACAAGAGCTTTTTTTGTCATGGATTTCTTTCTTAATGTTGGTAAAAATGCATGTGCCAAGTGTCAAAATTCACCAGACATTTATCGTCTATGTCTTGGATTGACATGAAACTCTTTCGGTTAAAACATGGTACAAATGATGTATGAAAATATCTGGTTCTTTGATAAAAAGTCAAAGGCAAAGCCATAAAAAGTAAACTACGACTCCCAAAATGCATTTGTGCTAAACATTCTCTGACCTGTGATTAAGGTATTGGGAAAACTGAAAACACAATCTGCAGCTTAAACCACTTCAATTTAAAACCTTGCCACAATTTTAGAGGAATTCAGCAAATATGCTGCCGGCCATGTTTTGTTCTCAACTGCAATCAGATTCACGCCTCTGACTGGCTTCTTGTCAATAACACCAGAAACAGAGACCCATGGGTATTGTCGTATTTTGAGCCGTCTGTCATGGCAAAATGACGGATAAAACATGATCATGCAGTTTATTTTCACTGTAGTCACTTGGATCTGCCTCGCAAAGGTAAGAATATAGAAATGCTTCCACTTAAACATAATAAATACAAACTAAATACACTATATGACTTTTAGGCAAGCATTTAGACTAATGTGTGCCTAAAAGTGTGGCACATAGGAATCAACACTGAGCAAAACAGTCCCTCTCCTAATTTATGTTATGGGTTAATTGAGAGATGATGTGCCAAGGCAGCTGTGCAACACCACCTACCAGGTTTTGACCCTGGTCTGGAGCTCAACTGTGTCCACCCAAGAAACACTGTGATTGGTTGTGGAGTCTATGGTTTCTCCGAGGGCACCTGCAGACCATAACAACTCTATTATACTGAGGGCAAACCAAAAGGCAGTTCAATACTCCATCCTCACATCTGTTACTTTGCCCAATATTTTCAACAACACCGGTCTGATCTTTTCATTACAGGTACAGAAATAAACACATTTCATGTGCTGATTTGTAACTGCCATATGTGAAGGCTTTGCTTTTTTGTCTGTTTTTCATGGATTGTATCTAACCAAAGCAGTTGTCCCATCTACTGACTTACATGACTTATACACATTACCATGCCACCACACCAATTACATATTACCAGTAGTAAGGCATTTCAACCTTAATCCAATGTTACAAACTGGCTCTATGCTGTATGAGTTAATGTGACAAAGTGTAGCTTAGTCTTAGCAGAGTGGGTGGTGAAACATGTTTTCATCTCGGGGGTTATTGTAGCTGTACAAAGTCTTTGCCCTTTGCTGACATCTTTCAGTACTACTGGCAAACCTTTACTGGACTAGACTAGTGGCTCCAGAAACTGTATACTGTATACAGTAGAAACCAATAGCCGTCATATAGGGGGTTCTTATAAACATATGTTGAGACTACTGAGCCCGTCTCCTGGAAACCTGACTCGCACACTGGTGATACAGGATACAGCAGACACAGCTAATGATGGGGCTTCCCATAAATACTTATGTGTACTGTGCTCAGACTAATCAGCAATACTGAGCCTGTCTACTGGAAACTCAAATTCTGTTATGGTGATACTGGATAAGGCAGATACAGCTTGTTGCAGGACTTCCCATTTTGTTTAATTATTCTACAGTATACACTTAGGGCTCATATACTAATTTCTACAAGAATGCTTTTGACTTCACACATGGATCACTGAATCCTCAGCATTAAAACAAAAATAAACAAAATAAAAAGGCCCATGACCAAGAACCTTCTGCAGAAAATCTATAAAAGCTGCACTCGAACACTTGGCAGTTCTAGTGCTGAAGGCAAATCCCCAAACAACCATCAAGTATGACATATATCAAGGTAATGAATTATACCCACTGCTTTTTTGCATTAGTCAGATCATCATAAAGCACATATGTGAAGACAATGGCATTTCCTCTGACAGGGGAACTGTGGGCGGATGGTAGTGAAGAAAGGGAGGCTAATTAGCAGTAGGATAGTAAAACTATCAGAGGGCCACATAGAACAGTGGAAACCCAGTAGGGGTTCCACAGTTCCTCAGGAGCCATGAGAACACAAGAGAGACATTAACATCCATGTATCTTGACAGAGTTCGACAGGTACTCAAGCACAAACTGAAATAACATCATCCAAGCCAGCAACACATGCACCCTTCCAATCATCATTCCATCAGATATCCAGCTGGTGTATCAAGCTGCTAACAGAGAACATAGAAGCTGATGACATCAAGAAACTGCAACTAAAGTCAAGCATACAAAAAGCATCAATTACTGCAACACCACAGCTAGGAAAACAGGGCATGGGCTAACAGAGTGTGTCAATAACGGTCCTCAATGACACACAAGTATTGAGAAGTACATCTTTAAAGTATCTGCCAAGAATAAACTGCCAAGAGTATATATTACAACAGCAGGTGTAGATGAAGAGTGAGTAGAGGCAGTGCCATGGGAGGTTGGGTACTACACAAGATGTACCACCGTCAGATAACAGAGTTGACTGACATCAGAAAATACTGGAAAACGGATGTCAACTGTGGGATCTGTATAGCAGTGAAGATGTCTCCCAGAGGCAGACATGCACTGAGTGTTAAAACTAAGTTATGAACTGGAACCTGACAGGTCCGGTTAAGGTACAACAGAAAGGTTGCTTGAGAATGACTGAGCAAAGATCCTGCGTGATTTCCAGATCCAGGCCCTGGACCAACCAACAGGTCACTGTGGTATAGATGTCTTTACAGGTCCACAAATGTGTACCTGAACCCAAAAAGACTTGGAAATGTACTACCTGGATTTGAAAGCTGGGACCTGGGACAAGTGAGAAATGTCAGACCTGAATATGGGACCACAGACTCGATCAGCACCGATTTCACAGCTTCTTGTTAACAAGTTAACGTTAATTTACAAGTTGTCAAAACAAAACTTTCAAATGAATTTTCTGTGCTGGTGGCGCGTTCTTCTTCTTCTCCAGCATTTAGCAGCAGACTAGAACACGCGTATACTGCCCCCTTTAGGTCCGGTAGAATTACATCCCCCGGTACCTACGGTACTATAGAAAAACGAGTACCGTCACGTTTTAAGAATTTTGGTACTAACTTGGTACCGAAGTACCGGGTCTCATGACATCCCTACAGAGGACCCACGGAAATACGGTCCTGACCTGGACATGAATGACCGTATAAACCGTTGATCCGAACCCATACGAGTCCTGGGTCGGGTCTTGGGTCCTAGGGTTTGGGTGGACCCATGAAGACGTCTACTGTGGTAATGCACTAGGAACAGAAAACAGCAGTGGTGATCATTTGATCTACTCAGGGCTGTGACAGTAAAGCTCAGAAAGTGGCTCCAACAGATTAAAAAAAACACGATATTTACCCCTTTTGTCAGCTGATTAACAATGGTCGAGGTGTGAAAATGTGTCCTTTCATAAGCAGAGGTGGGTAGTTCTGCTGAAAAATAATTAAAATAAAAACTATAAAAAGTGGGTTTTATCAAAAGATTTCCCCTAAATTGCTCACACACATTTCATCGAATAGAAAAGCCAGTTGATTCAATTTGCTTTCCTGCATCTTCACCTACCCAGCAGCGCACACCACATTTTGCTTTGCTGTGGCATTTTGTCGATTTGTTAGCGTAGCCCATCTCCTCTTTGTCGTGCATCCTTCAATCTCCGCTCAGGATTTAAGCACAGAGTGAACACATATGCAGACAGGTAACAATATACACTCGCAGGCTACACTAGATTGGAGCCCCAATAGGTTATTTTCTACTAGGGATGGCAGTTAAGAGACAGATCAGTTGAACCAAACAGCAACAAAAACAACCTAAAAATGACATTTCCATATACATTTAAAATAGGTATTTGCCTTATGTGTGGGTATAATGTGTGTCTGTGAAGACAAAGGAAGAAGAGTCAGATCCATGACAAACACAGACAAATAATAATCATGGAGACACCACTGCTTTTGCTTAAAAGATATGGTGACTGTGTGATGATGAGAAAAGAGTGTTAAAGAGTATTCTGATCAACACACAGACCCTGACTGACTGCAATTCACAGCTTGGACCCAGGCTACAAGGCAAAATTATTGATATAACACCATGTTTTGAGCATCCTTCCATGTTTTTTCATGTCTATTTTTTTCTCAGTTTAACTCAAGTCTTACAAGATGCATATTCTGCAGGCGCAAGTATTAAGAGAATGTATCCATTTATGTCTAATAATGTGCCCATATTTTGCACCTCAAGCATGTCTGTAGAAATGCACATGGGATGCCACATATGTTTATAGCTTAAAGTTCCAATAGGATCCTTCACAACCACTTGTTTAAAAATGAAAATGAATGTATTTTCTCTGAATGCCCTCCATTGGTTTCATGAAGAAGAGAAACATTTCAGCAGACCCCCTTCTGCTTTATTTACGGCCCCTTCACTCTGTGCACTCTTTGTTAGCATTTCCAGGGAAATCATAGACAGGCACAGACAGCTGCCTGACTCTTAGTCATGTATGGTATGTGCGAGTATTTTTGTGTTCTGGTATGTGTGACAAGTGTGTACAATTTTGTGACAATGTTTCACGCTGTCTCTGGTGTGAGTGCGTGTATGTGTTTGTGAGGGAGAGTGTGTGTGTCTTGTGAGCATGGAACAAACTGTTCTGTGATGCTCAGCTCAACTAGACTTTCTCTCAACAAACCTGTTCTACACCACTTTGAAGTTCTGCCTGTCAATTTGCCATATTACTACTGTTGGGAACCATACTGAGTTACAGCAACATCAATTACATATAAATGCAATATAATAAAGCATGGTGTCTTTACTGCAGTGGTGTTCTCAGATGCTTTAATTAAAGGACACGTATTATGCTCATTTTCAGGTTCATACTTGTATTTTGGGTTTCTACAAGAACTTGCTTTAATGTTCAAAAAACACTTATTTTTTCTCATACTGCCCATGGCTGCTGAACCTGTATTCACCTTCTGTCTGAAATGCTCCATTGTAGCCTGTCTCTAAGGCCCCTTCGTGAAAAAAGCCCAGTCTGCTCTGATTGGTCAGTTTTTTTAGAGTCGTCCACATCTGTGCTCGCGCCGTCTCTTTACCGTCCATCATTGCAACCGGGAACTGACTATAACGGAGTATGGCGACAATTTCTACAGTGAATTTGGGGAGAAACATCGGCAACCAAGATTACATGTTTCCCTGGCGCTAGCATATAGCTGCATGTAGCAGTGGAATGACTGTAACAGAGTACTATAGCCAGGGGCGCCGCCAGGAATTTTGGGCCCCATGACAAAAAATCAAATTGGGCCCCCTCTGTGCAGCTGTTGTCACCACATCTCTAGGACCTAAGGTAATCAAAAGCTTTACATAACTCTAATTAAAGGCTTGCAACTGTCTTGCTTCTTGTAGTTCAATATTTACTGCTGGTGATTTGTACAGGCATGCGAGTCTAGTATGCAGTTCACTATTTGATGCAAGATTAAAAGCAACCATAAAAATGTGCTGTTTACAGTCTCAATGTATTTTTATTGTAAAATTTGACAAAATGGAAAATTCTCTTAACAAAATTATTATTATTAATTATTATTATAATTATTAATGAAATATATTTAAAAAAAAAAAGAAAAACAAACAAACTTAAATATAACTGGCATGTCATTGACCACAATGTTGCTCACCTTCTTCACTGGGACAGGGAGGGGCACAGTTAGGGGGAGACTGGGCTGCTGCTGACTCATCTGTTGTTAAGTCTGCTAAAAGGGGCAGGGACAATGATTTAATATGAATATCTTGCTAAACGTTTCCCTGCACTGATTAAATAGTGATTAAATGTAGGCTAACACTAGTCTGCAGCTAGCTAGCTTAGTTCACTATGGACATTAAGCCAACAGGTTAATACCACTCACAGACTATAGTCTACCCACCTTTCTTGGTGAAAAACTGGGTTACAGTTTGACACCCTTTCCTTTGTCTTTCCTCTCTTTCCTTTTTTGAAAACCAGATTTTGATTTAACGTTACTTGGTAACATTGTGGTCACTGTAGTTCTAGCACATCTACTGATTGCAACTAAACACCGTCACTGAGTGCGCTAGGGCAGGACCAAACCATTTCATGCAGATACAGGGGGGTGGTCGGTCAATATGGATGTTTACTTTTTGGTCAATGGGGATATTTAACTTTTACTGCCAAAAACAAGTAAATACAAAGAGATCATTAATTTTATTATTATATTTGAAATATATATACTGAATGATGATGGTTTAATAATTTTGTATTAGTTTTTACCTATTTATTGGGGCCCCTGTCAGTCATGGGCCCTTGGAATTGTTCTAACTTTCCCCCCTTATATGACGCCCCTGACTATAGCAGCCAATAAACCAAAAACTACACAATCAAACATGTTCCATCAGGAATGTCATCCTAAATTGGGAAGAAATTAACATCTTGAACCAAGATTTTAGGTTTCCCTGGCGTAAGCATGTAGATGTAAATGTATGTGTTAAGCAGTTCATGTAAACACTGCAGTAACTGCCTGGAGCAGATTACCGTATAAAAAAAAGCTGGCAGGGGTAATATTTTTTTTTTTAAGTAACTACTAACTTAGTCTATATCATTGACGTTACACTTCCGGGATTGCTCTGGTGCTGCAGGAAATTCCACCAGATGCATGTTTCTGTCTCCTTCCGCTTTCTTTGTGTTGGAATTATAAATTTGGTGGATTCGTGAGGACTATGGTTAACTGCTCCTCAGAGCTCTGCAGGGTAAATCCAGACAGCTAGCTAGACTATCTGTCCAATCTGAGTTTTCTCTCGCAGGAATATTTTGTAGCTGCTCTGTGTGGAGTTTAGCACCGCCCATGATGATTCTGATTGGTTTAAAGAAATGCCTTTAAACCAGAGCACGTTTTCCTCCCATCCCCGAATGCTATGTGGAGTAGCCAGACCCTCCTTCAGCGCGCTTTGGAGGAGGGTCTGGCAAAGCGAGACTACTATTAACTAAATAAATGTAGTGGAGTAAAAGTTAATATTTCCCTCTGAAATGTAGATGAGTAGAAGAATAAAGTAGCATAGAACGAAGTAACTTACAAGTATTTCAAAACTGTACTTACAGTAAATACATGGCAGCACAGTCTTAGCTAATTGTGCATTTATAGTAGACTACCCTGTACACACTAAATATGCATATATAAGAGTCTTTCTCTAAACATCATAATCATTTAAATCAGTATTTGAGAATTCTTAATTTGGTGTCTTTCTGTAATTCTAAGTAACATCTATGATTAAAAAAAGTGGAATATTCTAATTACTTACTGGATACCCTTTACTTGACAAGACCACATATCATACAGGCTCATAGCAACTTCAAAAATCTTAATGTGTTAAGATTCAATCATCCAAGAATTAATCAAGAAGCTGCCAAACAAGCATTGATGGCTGCATTCAAACAACTGTCTGTCAAACAGTCATCAGTGGACCTTCACTGTTCTAAACCTTCCCGCTCTGTGCTTTGGCAAAAAAAACATTGCCACCTGGATTCATTTTGCACAACAGTGGCTGCAGTAACTGGGAAAATCACCTTCTGAATAAATGGCCTGCAGCTGCCAGCGTTTTCCCTTTCCAACAAAACCTAAAGTAAACTAAAGGGAAAGAAAATCTTAGTATAAAAACATTGATGGCACACTTGTGTTTCTTTCTAACTATGATATTAGGATGAGCTATGAGTTCCACTTTCACAAATAACATCTTAACTTTCAGACAGCTTATACAATGAGGCAATGACGGTTGCTTACATATGCACATACATACAGTACTGGGCTAAATCTCATCCAATCAAAATCTTTTGACAACTCTCTTTAATGTAAGCAACACCACCAACACCAACACCACCAACAACAACACCACCAACAACAACACCACCACCAACACCACCAACAACACCAACACCACCACCAACAACACCACCACCACCAACAACACCACCACCACCAACACCACCACCACCAACACCACCACCACCAACAACACCACCACCAACACCACCACCACCACCAACACCAACACCACCACCACCAACAACACCACCACCACCAACAACACCACCACCACCACCACCAACAACACCACCACCACCACCAACAACACCACCACCACCAACACCACCACCACCACCAACAACACCACCACCACCAACACCACCACCACCAACAACACCACCACCAACAACACCACCACCACCAACACCACCACCACCACCAACACCACCACCACCAACAACACCACCACCACCAACAACACCACCACCAACAACACCACCACCACCAACACCACCAACACCACCAACAACAATATCTTCTAGCTTGTCCTACCCCCCGATCAGGTCACAGCTCCAGGGACGATGCTGGCAGCCAGTACATTGCGGAGTGAGGGGCTGCATTTGAGTGTTAGTTTTCCCATTCATGCTGCCTTTGCAAATGGTGGCCTAACTACTGAAGTTTATCTGTAGGCTCTTACAAGGACGTGAGTGATACAGGGTGAGGGGCAAGATGCATTGCAAAGTAGCCAGTAGACTTTCGAACCTGTTTCAAAATCCTGTCTCAACTACATATACAGCACAAAGCACATGGCTCCATGACCTTGCCGAACAGCATGTTGTCATCTTCATTGTCTGAGAGGTGAAAGGCTCTAGACAGCCACTGCCACACTCTGCCTCAACGCTCTCATTGCCGCTGAGCTCCACAGGGAGGAAACACCAGAAGCAGTCCAGATATTGCTGGCTTCTCACAGTGGACTGGGCTTGGCAGTCATGAAAGTCCAGCAGGTCCTAAAAGCTGGCTGCAAGATGGTCAGCGATGAGACATGTGAAGCAACCAAGCTTGGATAGGAAGGGTAGAGTCAGACTGTTTAGAGGAAAACATTTATATTGTAGCTGCATTTTAGGGTAAGCTCTTATTGGATTGGTACAACTGTCTGTGGACATACTGTACATTCAAGTTTCTAACTGGTCAAACCTACGAAGCTGTTCCAAAAGTGTGTATGCCTCCAAAAACTGTATACCAGTTCCAAAAGGCCAAACCTGAGGGTAAAGCAAAAAGTCTTCCATCATGAAAAGAAAAAAAGATGCACAAATGCATATAGCGATAATAGAGCACTTTTGGACAGTTTTTCCTCAAAGGCATTCCAGCTGTTGCATTTGCACATAAATAGAGATGGAAGTAGTTGTGTGAAGAGTGAAGAAGACAGCTAAAGAGAGTAGTTCAAATCCTGTGTACTTTCTTATTGCACACCTAGCCAGCTGCTACGTGATGTGGGTATGCTTTTCAAATTTGTTGGTTTTAGAAAGTGACAGAAATAATCAATTGGAGGAAATGGGTTTCAGACGCTGTTTGACCATTTGACAAGCGCTTGGTTTGAAGCATACTGAGGCCTTAAAGCCTGGGAAATATAATACATGTTGACATTATTTTCCTCCTTACTCCTTGTGTGTTTGTTTCAGGCCTTTACATTCTTACAAAGTTAATCATTTTTGTTTTCATTTCTGCTTCAGTTAATCACAGGTTTAACCTGTATGTGTTCTAATATTTTACATGTCCAATTAGCCTATAGCCCCGATATTGATATCCTAAGTATAGTCTGTCTTGTTGTGTACATTTGTATTATACTGTGGTTTCATCTGCTTTAGACATCACATACCACTGCCAGTGCAGTTGTAGTTTGTGTAAGAAAAGGAGAGTTAAATAAAAGAGGGAGAGAAAGAGGCAAAAGAGAAAGTATGTGTAAGACAAAGAGAATGAGATGGAGAGATGTAGAAAGAGGGAGAGGTGTAATGGCAAAGCTGTCTCTCTCAGCTCTGGGGCCGGGTCATGTCAGTCTGATCTCATTATCCAGCACTTAGTCCTAGAACAAACAGCCAGTGGCCTCCTTCCTTTCCTCCATCGCTCCATCTCTCTCTCCCTCCATCCCTTCCTAACGACTAGCACTGCTCATGTCCTAACAACTCGCTTGGCTCACTTACTGTCTAATGACTGCCACTCCTTATAGCCTGTGCTTCAAATCCCATTTATCTCCACTATTGTAAGCTCACATTCAGACCATTCTGTTTCTAATGCCATGGGAGAACACAGAGGAGGGTGAGGGTGAGGGTGAGGGCAGGAGGGTAGAGTGAAGAAGTGGGAGGATTGGAGAACGAAGGTATCAGAAGAGAGAGAGAACTTCCTTCTGACATAAGTCACGGCCATAATGCAGCTTTTAGGTGTTTCTATTAATCACAATCTCAAAATAGTCAGGTGCTCGTTTCCTGCCTTTCCTTTCTCACTTTATTTGATGTCAGCCCCGAAGTGGCAGGATGTGTTTTGTGGATGATGATGATCTCCTCCCTCCTTCACTTTGATACCATCCACTCTCAGCCTCTTCCTTCCCTCTGTCCCCCCTTTCCTCTCTGTCTTTGTCCTGAGTGTTAATGTGTTAGATGGAGGTCTTTCACCCGGCAAGCACCATTACAGTAATTTCCTCTGAAATTTGAATGACGGCGATCCATTATTTATCTCAGACTTGCTCATTACTCCCCAGCCCATTGCATATACCCTCCCAGACAAGGCTCTCAAAGCCACTCCAGACATTACTTTATTAAGAGGGCGAGGTTGCAGTGGGCTGTCATAAACAATGATGTAGCCTAATAATGCAGGTGTGGTGCATGCAATGGTTTGCATTTGCTTTACAGCAAACACTGACAGCATGTGTCTTGTATCGCATAACAACGTAGTTTTTATTTTACCTTAACTGGTTTGCTGAGGTAGTTTATTATAACATTACTTGTCTTTTGTTTTCCTGTTGGACCTGCAATATGTGAAACTGAGTTAGTTTGACCGGGAGGAGGAGATTAGCCTATGTTAGCTCTGGCAGTGTAGTTAGCCTACTAGCTAGTTAACCTACACTATTTTAGTTCACTTCACATATACATTCATGAGTTTAGAATTCAGTTTATTGGTTTGGTGTGATAGAAACTGAATGTTAGTTTTAGAATGATTTTCTTTTCAATGATGTTTATATGTATATATACATGTTTATTGCTGAGATCTATGAAAACCATAAACCAGTATTACATTTAAGTGTTCATTGAAGAACACTTATATTAACACTTAAATATCCTAAAATTAGAAGTGTTATGAAAACAAAAACAAGATTGTTACCCCTGGCTATGTCTTACTTACTTTCTTACTTTTATTTGAATACAAATACAAATAATTTTGGTGCCTTAACAAATACAGATAGTAGTACAAATACTGGGCTATCTGCACATCCTTACTAACTAGCTTCCATTTTCACTTAGAAAGTTGAATAGCGGAAGCTAGTTGGCCTAGCTAACATTAGCACACGTTACTTTTTAATCATGTTATTTCAACACCTGTTACCTGACATTTCAACACCTGTCACCTATCATCGGCAGCCCCTGCACACTGTTTGTCCAGCATTATGAAGTTCATTACTTCATCGAGTGGCCACTTGAGGCTGGCCTCAAAAGCGAATCAAACCCCGTAGACCCCAGGTTAAAATGCCCAACTTTACAGCAGAAGTAAGTATGTTAACAGCCTGGTATAAAAACTGTTTTGGTCTCTACAGCTAAGTTCCACCTTCATGACAACTGACAACTCACCCGTTTTAATTATATTCAGAATTAAAGTTATGCATAATTACGCTCCAGCTCTTACCCCATTTTGGAGGAGCCGACGCCAGGCACTGCCAAGATGGTGACGGCCAGAGCCACTAGGAGCCCACCCCCTTTGAGCTTAATTTTGGCTCTTCAGAAACCTGTGGGTGACGCCGCGGAGACTACGTCCATATTTTAGACAGTCTGTTGTCTAGATGTGATATGGCAAATGACCTGACTGTCAAAACTCACAGCAACAAGTAGTCCTACCACCTCAGCATTTCATACCGCATCACAGTTACACCGTGATTCGAATCATGGAATAGAGATTGGCTGTGGAGACGGCTTAAATCATAGATGGGGCTGATAGCAACAGTTAACAATACCAGGTAAGATGACCCATTTAGCCGGCGCTGTCAAATTTTTCTTTTTTCTTTTTTACAGCTTTGACTAAATAACGATATAGTGTTTCCTTTGACTTATAATATTAATATTATATTAAATACATCTTTAGCTCAACAGAAGCCTAACTGTAGTTTAAAATGATATTTTATATGTCAGTAACCTTACTGCATACGTTAGTTTTGCCCTCTGTTAACAAGGCCACTCATCTATAGAAACGAGTTACATCAAGGGAACTTCTATACAGCATGGTGTGGTAACAGACAACTGAATCTAATGAGAGATTGCAAAGAGAAAATGAGCACAAGAAGGTATATAACTGTGTTATGAAAAACTCTCAATAAATGCACTCACATCTGATAAAAGCTTTTTTCTTTCTTTAGAACATAGATAAATGAACTGAGAGTGTAGATGCAGTGCCATTAATCTCAGACTTTACCTAAGGTTTATGGAATGGTCCTTAATAAAGCTTCACACATACAGAATGTCCTTTGCTATAACTGGTAATGATTATAGGATATTAATGTCTGCTGAAACTAATGAATCTGCAGCACACACATGACCTCTTTTGGCACTGAGCTGCATTACAGTGATAACTCCCTGCAAAGCAGACTTCTCTATTTCTCTGTGCTGGGATCTATTTCCTTTCACTTATTTTTACCCTGATGTCATGCACACATTCTCCCTGTATCTCCCTCCTCTCTGTCTCCCGTTCTCTCGTTCTCACAGGGCTACAATCATACCTCCTCCTCCTCTATCGAGAACCTCCCCTTTTCTCCCCATCTCGCCCCCAGCAGCAGGAGACGTGAGGGATCCAGTGAGTAAGGCTCCGTCTCTGCTGTCAGACAGGCCTCAGTCACAGTCTCTACCCCTGTCTGATGCTGAGGTATACACATATGGCAAATTAATCCCTATGCCCTGTCTGCCGCACATAGTGCTCATGTCAAAAGTAGTACGCCGTGTAGAGACTGGGGTGACATTTTCGAAAAGACAGACACACTGTGGGAAGCCATTACACTGAGAAACAACACATCGAAAGGAAGCGATGGAGAGCGGCGGGCCTAATGAAAGCAGAGCCTTCGAGAAAAGGAGAAAGAAAAAGGATTAAACGGGCAGGCTAATGAAGGGTAAACGAAGGGACACAAATAAAGCGGCTAATGAGACAGATGCATCAACCTGCTCTGACCTTTTCCTCTTTATCTAATCATGCATGCCTTATTATGGTCTTTTTATTCACTGTTTACCATTAATACTAGTTGTTGCTGTCTCTTAGGTTCCCATGCAGCACTCACACAGATTACAGCCTCAAATCAAAACCATTTGTTTTACTAACTCCCATTTGTTTCACTTACTCGCTTATCTATTGATTGCATTCATCCCTGTTCCAACATTCATACTGCGCAATAACAAGGATCAGCTCTTATGCGCTTTAGAAATAGATGATAGATATGTCTTCTTTAAGCTGGTGGAGCCCTTTGATGGAGGAGAAATGTGCTGAAAGCGAGGCTGCTGCCTTATTCAGGTCAAATAAACATAAAAAAAGAAAAGAAGAAAAACATTTAGAAGCATCTGACCTGCGGGTTAACTCAGATCCAACATCATATCTCACTGCAGCTCAGTAGTCAATGCTGGCCAGGGCAGGGCAACATGCCCGTAGTTCTTGCTGTTGTCATGCTGGTGAGATCAGGGAAAGTGAATGCCCTTTTCATTTGCCAGGTGGCAAAGAACACTTTCTTTCCCTTACACAGCTGACGCATGCCACAGCTATTTGAGTTAACCTCTAAATGGGCCTTTGATACAGCACATTTAACATTACATTTCAAGCCTCTTTTTTAGCCATGTACGCGTACGTGTGATTCTGCAAAGGAAGATTTGAATCCACAGCTTTTCCTTTTACCGATCTGCGGAGCCTTCACCAGATGTTCAACCACAGCTGGATCTGTGCTATCTGGTGCTTCAAATTGACCATACTCGATTTAATTGCTTGGTTACTTTGTTATCTTCATCCAAATGTAGTATCTGAAATCATTTTACAAGCTAACTAAATCAAACCGCCATATGCCTTGGTGTGTTTTCGCCAACTTAGAATGAATGGAGCTCTTAAACAACAACAACTGCTGCTCTCCCCCCTTGAGAAACTGGGCCGAGACTGGGAGCATGCTGCTGTTTTTACAGCATAATGCTTTCCCATCAAAGATGGAGGGGCTCAACCAAATGACTAACAGCATTTTTACACAGAAGCACGATTATTTGTGTTTATCTCGGCAGCAGAGAAGACAAAAAGGCTTAGCGATATGGGTAGAAAGAACATGTTTCCGCCATGTTTCTTTGACAGTGCTCAAAGAAAACAAGTCCCTGGAAAAACATTTGAAAGGTCCATACTGGAGAATGAAATTAAACGCTGGATTGTTTGAGCTTTGAAACAAGGTCTGTTCTTTCTCTGGAGATGTCTCAGCACCAATCACTGCTTTGACTGCACTGCTCAGTGTATTCATACAAAACAAGCAAAAGTGCAAATAGTAGACACTCAGATGAGCCAAACAAATAGTTTTGGATTTATTATCTGATTGTGTGAGGGTATTTTAGGGCTAAAAAAAGGTGTGGTGCTTCATGAAGCCATTGCTCGCTGTACTAAGAGGTTACTACAGGACAAGGCTATTTGGTAGATGTTTTCAAAGCAACACAAATGTAGGCATCCCTTTATTTTTCATTTGCTTTCTCCTTTACATCACACCTGGGAATTACACTTTCAAGACAACCTTTGCAACAAAAGAAATGGTCTCTGTGTACGCCATGAAGCTGGTAGAAATAGCAAATCCTATTATTGCTTCCAAATGTGCTGGAGCCAGATACAATGCTAACATATGCGGGTGTATTCATGTCACAGGAGCTGCTCTGGTTTGTTTTGTGTGGAAAGTGCAGATCTATGTAGGTTGAGAAAACAACAGTACTCTGTTTAGGGGAAAGGAAGGGAGGTGGCAGGACTGCAGGGATCAGAGATCAAACCAATCGCCTGCAGTGAGAGGAGAAAGTCGAGAAGGAGGGAAAAGAGGAGGAGGAGGAGGAGAGTTTGATGGAGAGAGTTACAGAAAAGTGCTCTTATACACAGCCTACGGGACTCTCAGGTGTGAGGGAGGAAAAGAACGACTGTCTATTTTCCGATCTCATTCCTGTCGAGATCCCACTCTCTCCATTCACGCTATTTAGGTTGTGCGTGAGGCGTGTGTGTGTGTGTGTGTGTGTGTGTGTGTGTGTGTGAGTGTGATGGTATCTTCCAGCTTGCCTGGAGACATGGCACTGTGTTTCACAGCTAGATCAGCCGTAACAACCACTTCCACTACCAGAGCTGTCACATGCCGCTGCTAACAAAGCTACAGCTCCCACCGCTAACACAGGTCACATTTAACAAGGATAACAGCATGGATTGTACCCATACTGTGCTTAATGCTTGTTTCACATCAAAACTCTATATCTAATTTCACATAGTGTGTACAGTAATCCCACACGCTTGCTATTTCCCCCTCAAATTAAAGCTATTTCAAAAGCAGTGTCACAAAATGTTTGATGCTAGAAAGCATTGAAACAAAGAAGTTGTGAAATAAATTAGGGATGATTTAGAATCAATAGCAGTGGTAGCAGAAAGGTCCGTGTACTTGGTGGCCAACGGATTTTCGTTTTGAAAGGAAAAAAACAAAAACGAAAAACGGCCAGTTTCCCAATTACCATTAGTAAATAGGAAAACAAAAAACGGAAAACAACCCATTATTCGTTTTTTGTTTTGATATTAAAAAACGGAAAACGAAAAACAATCTCGTTATCCGATTTTCTTTGATGTATTTGTAGATGGAACTCGGAAATTAAAATGTGTGTATAAATCTTATTCCTTTGTCAGTACCCGATCCGTACCGCCTGTAAAATCCGTTCTGTGCACTGCCTGATCAGTTCTACGCTTGCGCGAGCACCGGCATACTTCACAGCTCTATGCACGCATTGGCATAAGGATGTTTGGACATTCCCGGTTACCGGAAGAAAACATTAGACAGTGACAGTAGACCGTTATGATGGCAAAGATGAAGTTTACAAGGTGTTTGCTGGAGTTGCCTAAAGTATCTGTTAATGATATACGGAGCGTCGTCTGGCCATCCAGTACAACACCATGTAGCAAATTAAATAAAGGCTTCAAATTTTACGTTTCGTCATTTCTTTACAACTTTGAAGGTAATTTGCTAACGCTAGCTAGCCTGAGCTAGAAGCCTTGCTTTGGTGTTATAAGTCATGACTCCGTCCTGCTTCAGGTTAACCATGTTTTAAATAAAGTTTAAGCATGTGTATACCTCTCACTTCATGTGTTTGTACTTTTATGAAAGTATCAGGTAAAAACAGGGCTACAAATGAGATCTCTGTGAGAGACCAGCATACTCCTAGCAAACTATTATGTAGCTCAATGCTGGACATTTCACCCCTAATTCCGGTCACTTTACTGTATTTGTATTTGTTTAGTATTTGGTTTAGAAGCCTTTATTGGTGATTTTTTACGGTACAAAGTCCTGCTATATACGTACATAGCTAGCTATATATGCTCCGCTATGTGCGTTAGCATGCAGCTACAATAGTTAGCTATGAGTATGCTAACGTTAGATTGTAGTGGAACGAAGCAGCACTTTCTAACGTCAAAAATCGCAGACCAGACACTACACAATCGGACATGTTTCAGCAGGAATGTGACCCGGAATTGGGGAGAATTTAACAACATTGCCAGCTAAGATGACCGTTAGCATGTAGCTACTATAGTGTTTACTGCCGTTAGCATGTAGCTACTATAGTGGTATACAGCAGTGGTGGCTGGGAGAGCTGTCATCCCATCTTCAAAAGGACACTTATGTACGTTTACACTTCATCGCATTAATAATAGACAGTCTATGGTTATTAGTCAAGACGAAGTATTAGGTAAAAACATTAACGTAAACAACACAACAACGATGTCGCTACACGGTTTTGGATCAGTGACAAGTTTCGAATGTTTGTAGCTATGACTATTGTATAATAAAGATTTAATAAAAAAAGATTTAATAAAAAAGTTGTAATGTTTGGTCGTAAAGTGTTGACACATGTTACTTATATACAGTCTATCGTGCAGGCAGAACGGATCGTGTACCGAAAGTTACAAATCGCACAGGGACATTGTTAGTTTTCTACTACGTAATTATGCGCATCCACAGAACGGATCTTACAGGCGGTACTGGCCAATAAATGCTATTGAAGGGCGGGTCTTGGCGTGGCGGGAGTAACTTCCGGGTCACGAAAAAAATACCAATGCAAAATTAAGGAATACGACTTATACACACGTATTTTAATTTTCGAGTTCCATCTACAAATACATCAAAGACAATCGGATAACGAGATTGTTTTTCGTTTTCCGTTTTTTAATATCAAAACAAAAAACGAATAATGGGTTGTTTTCCGTTTTTTGTTTTCCTATTTACTAATGGTAATTGGGAAACTGGCCGTTTTTCGTTTTTGTTTTTTTTCCTTTCAAAACGAAAATCCGTTGGCCACCAAGTACACGGACCCAGAAAGATAATATAAAAAAACACATTTTGTTCTTGTAAAACATATTGATTTTATCATAAAAGTGAAATAACGAGAGTTAGTTGCACTTATTTGATTCCCACCTCTCCACTTTAGGCTAATCCTTAAATGGCTGAAAGTTAAATGGGGAATAGACAGCCATTATGTTGAAAGAAGTGTTCCTAGCCAGCTCACCGTCCCTACGAAAATCTTCATCATTATGTAAAAAAACCTATTTTTACTAACTATTACTAAAAAATTAAACATGCAACTAGTTTAGGGAGGCAAGGTGGGGAGCAGTAATACCTTGATGAAACAACTAAACACAAACACTATTGCACACTCAATAGATCGAGCACCATTGTTCTGCTTAGATCATTCCTTCTTTACCTCTTATTATTTGCAATGGAAGCAGCAAACAAAAAAAGGATTTTTCATCCTCCACCACCACCGGAGACACAATATAATGGAAAGGAAGATAAAAACAAGGAGATACAAAGGACACAGATAGATGTTCGTAGATAGATAGAAGGACATGCAGGCTCATCCCGAGGGAGGTGCTGGCCTTAATTATGCTAGTGTGGCTCATCAGTCTCCAGACTGGCCTATGGCCTCCACGTCCTTTCTCCTTGTGGACTGGGAATTAAACATCGCTGCAGTGTTTGTCCATAGAATTAGTCTGACAGATTAACAGCTAAACACCCACAGATCACACCAGGAGCCCACAAGGGACTCTGATGCCTGGGGAGCCCTGTCCAGACAAAGAGGAAGATATATGCAGAGAGAAAAAGTAGGAGAAGGAAAGAGGAGGGAAAGGGCTTTCGTTTTCTCATTCTCCGAGGCACAGAGAGAACTTTACCTGCTTGGTTATTTCTATCTCAAAATCTCGAAGCCCCAAAGGCAAGAAGGCTAAAGTTTTGGAAATAAAGAGAGAGAGAAGGAAAAAAAAAAAAGAAGTGAGAGAGGAAGAAATTGGGTATAATGGGGATAGATGGGGCAATGTAAATGGTTGCATCGAAGGGATGAGAGGAGAAGCAAGCAAGCCATGCAGGGACTTGCTAATTGGAACAAGAGCAGCAGTAATCTATTCCTGAGTGACTAATTCTATGTCAGGAAGTATTTTTACTGACATCTTCCACTCAGCGTAGTTCTTTCCAGCTACAAATGTTGAGAATGGTGACAAATACCCAGGAGAGGAAGCATTTTATTACATTGTAATGGCTCGATAGAATGAGCACTCAACAGAAAAAGGGAAATGTAGATTTTAGAAATAAAAAAGTGAAATTGTGAATGTATGAGTAGAGGCAAATCCAGTCTATAATTATTATTGCACATTTTTAATGTGAATGTGAAAAGCACTAACTCCAAAGCATCAAAGCCTGCTTGATTATGTCTTCGAAACAAAAAGAAATGGACTTTTCAGATGTGATCTAGGCTGATTTTACAGACCTTAGGGTATTTTTTGTCAATACTTTTCAATACAACAGTGCAACAACAGTAATATATGACTGTAATAGCTAAAAAAAAGGCTTCAGGTTTTGTCCCTAGGTGAAATTAAAGAGCTTTTTAGGGCTTTCAAAAATACTTCAATTTCAGTTGTAGGAAATAGAGAAACAGATGTATTGGTGATATGCAATGCATACTTAAAGATATACAAGTTGCAAAAATGTACAATACTTAAGAACAGACATCAGGATGTTTTTGTTGTTGTTTTGGTGATAAAGTAAATACTACTATTTATATAATTAAGCGTAAAATGGCCATGTGTTTATGGAAATGTGAATTTAAAATGAATTAATGATTTCAATTGTAGATATGCAATTGAGGCATAACAAGGAACAATTGTGCAACATGTAAAAAAAGAAAGAAAAGAAATGTGTTATTTGTGAAAAGAATACTGAATAACTGTAAAAGTTGTCACCATATAAGTGTTGAATACCACCAAGACACTGGTGCTAAAATATACTGTCACTTGATCAAAAGGCCCTTAATGCATGTGTCAACGTTCATATTGATTGCAGACAATATCTCTGAGAGAGAACACTTACAGGATGTAGTGTCTTCTTGGCTTGAAATGAGCTGTGTTGTTGTGCAGCTGCAGCTCAGACTCCAAAGAGTGCCCATGGAGTAAATTAAATGCTGTTTATGGTTATTCTCATTCTATGAAACAACCACTCTAGTGAGCTGCGAGCGTAAACACCAAGTTCCCTTAGATCTATTCATTGCCTTCCTGTTTTGATCACGACAGTCATGACAGACAAATGCAAAGTGGTTGCAATGAGAGGCGATGCTATTTTGAGGATGAGCTTCCCTCTCCACTTAACTCCGGCAACAAAGATATTACCCGGCATTATCTTTGTGTACAGGGGGCCAGCTATAGCCTACCTGTCCTCCTGACAGAGGCCAGCTTTTCATGGAGGAGACAATGGTTTCGGGCTGGAGGAGCTCTGTTGTAATTGAGTATTAATGAAGGTGGCGAGGAGGGGTATGCCTGATGTCTGATCTGTTCGCAGTGGCAGGGCCTCTGTGGTGCAGGCAGCTAGTGTCTCTGTGTTTTAGAGGATTTAGTTATCTATTATGTATGAAGGATTAGTCTCCTTCTGCTCCTTGCACCGGCGGGATATCAGCTCTTCGATAGCCTTGACTGCCAGGCTCCACACTTGTTTTCAGATTTAGAGCCCCCACCACTTACTATACCACCCCACCCACCCCCGCCCCTCAGAGTCCTATTTAACCTTGAAGACAGAGAGCCAGAAGTCCTGCTAACGATCAAATCCTGCTGGGAAACACCACTCGTGGTCTCGTGGTACATAACCGGTGGCTCAGGTGGCCTGGGACCGTGCAGGGTAAGCTGTAAGTGCCAAAATGGCACACACACACACACACACACACACACACACACACACAAACACAAACACACACACACACACACACACACACACACACACACACACACACACATATACAATGGGGCCGCAGGGTTCAGCTGCTCCACGACAGCTTAGAATTGGCTTGTTTCATATGCATATAAATATTAATAAAAGATCCTCGACGGGCCACAGTCCGGCTATGCTCCTGTAATCTCTTACAATTGAAAGCCAAGGCTCATGAGATGAGAAGGAGAGGAGGCAGAGAAAGAGGGAAAGGGAGAGACAGGAAAAGGGAAAGAAAGAGGGAGTATAAAAGGCCTCTGTGATTTATCATTCTGAAAATGTCTGAGATGTGGAGAAGGTCTGTAATCCATCAAGATCTCCTTTCTTATTAAATTCTTCAGGATGCACTTTCCACTCCCTAAATGTGGTTCCCTTTTGATTTGATGCATAAATAGATAAAAGACCAACAACTAAGTGAAACACCCATGCTTTGGGAGACAAAGCAAGGTTTATGAAATTACATTTGCGCCATATGTACACTACAGCACTAATGTCATGCCTCTGATAATATAGTACAGATGAGTAAAAAGCCGTATGGCTTTCTTTATTTTTTTCAAGTAAAACACAGAATATGTCATGCTTTATGAGCTTTTGAAAAGTATTTCCTATGTGTGCAATTCAAGGAAACTACTGAAAAAAATGGTGCCTTTTTACTAAAACATTAATCATAAAGCACTTTCTGAAGAAGGCTTGACAAAGAAAGTGCACAAAATATCTGAAGTTCAATTTGAAATTACTGTAGTAATAGCTATAATCCCAAAATGATTTTGTCCTGCATCTGAGTACAATGCAGCGCTGTAATCCTACACCACAGACAGATCTGTTTGATTTCTATTGGAAATTTCGAATGTTCTTCAGGTTCTATTGTTGTGACTAGGGAGTGATCCTACACTGGCTTCCCACCACCACCAAATCTGTTAGTTGGAAAGCCCAAACAAGCTGGAGGTACTGCTACTGACGCACAACCCTTGGACGGAAAGCTTGATAAAAATAAAAATATTTGAAAAAGAGAAGCACTTTAAGGTTAGGATGATAAAGCTGCTTTTATAAATGCAAAGGATGCTTAGAATTGCATTTGATGTTTTTGTCATTTTCAATATGAATTACAGTAAGTGGTCTCAATAGTTATTATTTTCCACTACTTGTAACAAACATATAGTAAAATATAATTTCTGTTGTAATTCTGGAGGAAGAGAACAAAAAACACAAAGACAGAATAAAAGAGACACAGCAGGAAAGTAAATGGGCACTGGCCAACACCACTGGCCTTTTAATGATGAAGTAGTTGCCATGGTGACAAGGCTTTATGAGACTCTACCAGAGATGAGGCCTTGCCCTGTACCAGTATGGTGTGTTTGTGTGCTTGGGTGTTTAGCACAGCCATGCTAAGCTTGCCTCACTGTGTCCTGAGGCAGGCTTGGATGCTGCGAGTCAGACTCAAGAAACCAGGCTGTGATAAGATGTTACCAGCAGCCTTCAGTCCAGATCTGTGCCCTTTCTCTAAGGCTCGGCTATGGTGCTGCCACAGTCTCTGGCTCTCTAACTGTGCCCACCTAAGAGATGACACTCCCCGGGGGGGCTGCAAGTCCAATTATAGCCCAAGCCCTGACCTTTTTTTTCTGCGGCTGTCCTCTAACCCTTGGCTTTCTCACTAGCTTGATTTGACCAGCCAAGCAGACCACAAGCCAGAGCCTCTGTCTCTGTGTGTTGTTCCCATTTGCCACAGTATTGAGTGGAAAATAAGGCAGGGGACCTCTGCCTAATGCTTCCCGATTGCTGTTAATTCAATAAGTGAGCGGCCTTGCCTTGATTTGCCCTTGTGGGAGGAGTAAATGGACAGGAAAATACATGAATAAAATGATGAGTAGAGAGCAGAGAAAGAGAGATGGAAGAGCAACACAAAGCCACATTGGGTATCCTGTCTCATTGTATGACTCAAACATCTAAGAGTGAGGCTAGATCTATCCTTCCATATCATCATCTTTCTTATATCTAACACATAAATGGTAGCATTTCACATTATAGCCTGGTAATAAGATTAAACAAATCATCCAGACTAGTTAGTGAAGGAACAGTCCACAGTATGGAAAATTGTCTTAATCTTAATCAGTGCCTACTTGACACATTAACCTAGAGGGGCTCAAACTCTGGAGGCTTTGGAGGGCCCCAAAGAGAGAAGTAGAAGAGAAGGGGCCCCTCCCTGCAAGTACAGTACGATGTAGCTGCTTGTCCGCAGCTCACATTTGCTATTTTAAGGATTACAGGAATGCAGGTGAGGGTAGTGTGATACCACGTTAAGCTCCTGTTTAACAGCTGGAAAAAATGTGATGTATAGTGTTGCTTTTAAAATTACTATTTTTACTGGTTGATTGACAGAGGTTTAGGCTTGTGGTTCACAGGTACCTATTTTGTTGTTGTGTGGAAAAAAATACAGGGAGAGATGTCTGGTAGACTTATTCAAATAAGACTAAGATAACATTTTGATGTAAAGTATAGTAGAATGCAGGATACTTTTTTACAGATACAGAATTAAAAATGTTTTATTATATTTTAGTCCCCTGGTGGATGCTCTTTTAAGCATTATACTATATATATATATTTTTTTTTGGCAGAGAGGCAATGTGTTAAGATTTTGTCCCATTTATATGTAAGTTGTTTTTTATGTTGAATTTGTATGCATTTAGTTGCTATTTCTAAAGAAAAAACATATTATTTTACATTGTTATATGTGACTAACATGATGGAGCTAACAGTTGCTACTCTAAATATAAGAATGCCTTAAAAAATAAACCTGCATTCATTTATTTTTTGGCCAACATTGACATATTAGCATCATACAAAGTTGAAATGATGAACATGTTTGCACACAGTTGCCTATTTACTCATCCATCATAGCAGCAACATTATCATTCATCTCAAGTTGTATTTCTGGCCACAGTGTATCCAATCTTTTTTGCTGAGAACAGCTGCCTACTGATGCTCGAGACAACATTGATGGGAGCTGTGAGAGTGAATAAAACTGTAAAGTTGTGGCCTGTTAAACCAAAACAATTAGCTAAAAGATGATGTAGCTGAGGGGAGCTGCAGAGCTGGGTTATAACTCTCAGAGAGTTCAGCACTACAGCTGACTCTGTTCATTACACACAGTCATTTGATCCATTGTTATTATAACAATATTGATTAAAGCAGCTTTAAATCTTTTCTTAGATGTTAATGAATAGAAGGTAAAGGGGCAAACATTTTACATCAAATCTCCCACCTGACCTAATGCCACTGTGGGATTTTATTAATTGTTGCTTGTAGCAGTCATTTATCTGACTATCTATTTAATCCATATCACTGCTACATGTACAATATGGTGAGTCACTACTGTAAGTTATTCTATAATAAATACGGAGAGGCCAGGTGCACAATTTAGTTTGGAAACTGTACATTATGCACAGTGCAGCAAGTGGAAAAAAAATGCTTTTTTCCCTCTAAGATGGCTACGCTCTCTCCCCATATCCTACTGAAAACGTGTGGGCGTCTGCCCCATAATATTTCAGTGGTGTGTGAAAAGCTTTTTACTCAGATGCTGCTGCTGCTGCTGGCGCTGTTCTGAGACCAAGAAGATCGGCATGTCATACAGGGAAGGTTCACAAATAAGTCACCTCTGCAATCCTGGAGACAAGCTCTCATCAATTAGCCTGGTGTTAGATGACAACGTTGCTGTTTTCTCTAGCAGTTACATCACACTCTATTTCATTTACAACAGAGGCGGCGCACGCTGTCTTTGTGAAAACAGTATAATGAAAGCGACAAGGATTCATCCTGTCAGTGTGTCATGTTATTTTAGCTATTACCATAGTAGAGCTTTAAATATTGAACACAACTTGTATAAACATGCATGCCACATCCATGAGAAATCATCATTTACAGCCATCGCTTTGTATGCACTCACTGAATTCACTGGCCTTTGAGGAAACATGCCAATTTAAAGAGCTCTTAAACAGAACTGGGATGGCAATTCTAACTCGCAGTCTCAGAGCAGGTTGTGAGTTTTAGTCCAACGGGAAAAGGGAGGTTCTGGGATCTCCTTATATTAGACTTGAAGGTTCTGAGATCAAATTCCTCCAAGCTATACAGACTTGCGAAGGGAATACTGAGATGGGCTCTGAGGCATCTCTTTCCCCCTCCACAAGACAAGTGGAGTGTGGGATTTTCTTGCTCCTCCACACAAACAGATCCATCTGACATGACAGACCTTAACCCCTGAGGGCCCACTTAACTCACTGCCACATTAATTGAATCTGGCCCTTGTGAAAGCACTAGAGAAACCCTACACCATGAAATCAAGTATAGAAAACAGCGGATTTGGAGCAAAAGTGAATGCACGTCATGGGTCGAGATTTGATGTGTTTTGAAGCTCATGAAGCGAGAGACTGTGATGTGGGTTCTTCAGATCATTAGGTTGAATCAGCAGAGATTCATCTGAGAATGCTGCTTTATGGGGCATTTCGCACAGCTAGTGGTTACATCTCTCTGTTTCTATCTCCTCTCTGCTCTCTCACAGGCTGCTGCAGGTAATGGAGAGGTGTTCTGAGCGTATTTCTTGTATCCGTGTTCCTTCAGGGATCTCCATGGAGATAAAGTTGACCTCTTGGTATGTAATAATCCTCCTCCACTTCGCAGGTGAGAGAGGTAAGGGCAAGGATCTCAGAGAACATGGCGAGAGCATGTAAGCATCGGACACATATACACAGAGAGGGAAAAATGACACGCACGAAGCAAACACACAGCTCTCTGCAAACACATTTCCTTCCGCTCACCTCAATATAACCTGTGTTTACTCCCAAGAACAACATTTTCACTCTGTCTCACTCCGTCTGAGGATTAATTCACTGGATAGAAGCTGATAATATAGACCTACAGAAATCTGGGGCTCCTCCTTTTACAAATGTCAGATAAAGTCATCATCATCATTTTATTACACAAAGCCGATTACTCCTCCAGCCAGGCGCGTATGGGGATAAAAGTGGGGATCGGGTGGAGAGCCCTGACACAAATTGGATTTCCGCTCTCCTATATCCTTAAATATAGATTTATTATCCATTAACACACCAGTATCCCCAGCTAGTTGCATCACAGGGATTTACTATAATGAATAGAAACCATGCAGTATATAAAAATGTATTATTTACTTTCTAGGACTTTATTGAATTTGAAACAGTAAAGATGCAAATGTGTGAAAATGTGATGGGCAAAATTTTTTTTTCACATTCTACTGTGAAAAAAATAAATTATAATTATTATTATTATTAAGCTTGAATGATGGTATCATGGCATTCTTGTTATTAAGTGTAGGTACATTTATTATCTAAGACAGATTTTAATGCTTTTATTTTTTAATACAAAACCTTGTAATGCTTGCATGTATATGTGCATGTTTCTGCTTTGTACAACTGAACATACTCATGTATATAGTTAAGCATGTTTTGTGTGTGTGTGTGTGTGTGTGTGTGTGTGTGTGTGTGTGTGTATGTCACAGCGCCTGCATGTGTGATCCCATATCTGTGTGAGAGTGCGCATGTATTGAAGGTCAGAGTTTGTTTTGCTCCCTGGCTGGTTGCTTTTGGCAGGATTAGCGGCAGGACAAGATGTTCAGTAAAAGCCCTCAGTTAGCTACGCCAAACATTGCATAATGCTCCATTTAGCACAGCACAAATTTGAGGATTTACTCTCAGACCTCTGACCTATCTGTAGGCCCTTTCTGGATGGATCAACCGCCAATGCGTTTTAGCAGATGGATAATGTTTGTGGTGATTTCCCTTGGCTTAGTGGCTAAAATATGTTTTTGCTTCGTTGTTACTATCACAGATAACAGGCGAATCAGTGGCTGCTTGTTCTAGCTTCTAAATTTACAGCGGCTGCTATGTGGTTTAATATGCGTTACTCAGCGCTACGCAGACACGCCAGCGCTGCCTCATAACAACGTAGTGCGGTATGTATGTGTATGGCCTTTGACTCCTGCCTTGGAGAAAAATAGACCTCTGCCACTCATTATTAAACATGAATCACAGATGTGGAGGAATGAGACTGAGAGGGAGTCTCTTCACTCTCAATCACCTGATAGTGGGAACTAATGTCTGACTCCTCCATGTTTCTGCAGTGCTGTGCAAAGTGATAGGAAGAGGGAAAAAGTCGAGTTGAGCAATAATTCAAAAGTATAACCTCAGGCTATCTGAGGACTGTGCAAACACAAGGGTCTATCTGGCTCAGTAGTGTCAACACTGAAGCATGTTGGAGGAAAAAGGTGATTTTATATATTTCCTGGCAGAGGATAGATGTGTGATTCTCACATAAACAGGCTTTTCGAATGTGAAAATGTCTTATGCTGTAGAAGCTGTGTTTTTATGTCAAGGATGATGTTCTGCTGGCCTTTACATGCCCCATCATGATTTGCTTTTACTGTACATCGCTGCACCTCTTCACTTACTGTACTCGCTCATCTCTTTCCCCATCCTTGCATTTCCTTCCCTCTGTCTAAGAGCCTTATTTCTTTTATCACTCCTGTTTCCTGCCATGCCAAATTCTCCTCTCTACACTTTATTCTAGCCTCTTCTCTCTCTCTCTCTCTCTCTCTCTCTCTCTCTCTCTTTCTCTCTCTCTCTCTCTCTCTCTCTCTCTCTCTCACTTGCTCTCTCTCATTTATCTCTCTCTCTCTCTCTCTCTCTCTCTCTCTCTCTCTCTCTCTCCATTTCTCTCCCTCCCTCCCTGAGATAACTCTAAGTCATCTTCACATAGAACTACTCTCATCTCCTCTCTCTCCATTCCAACCATCTCTTTATTGACTTCCACTTGTCCTCTCATCCATCCTTTCCATCTCTCCAGTCTTTTAGAGAGAATGATACAGATAGATGCTCTCTGCACCCTTTCTCAAAGCTCTCACATACAATCAACAGCTCCTGCACTCAGCAGTCTCCCTCTCATCTATCTCTCATCTCCCACTCTCTCTCTCTCGCACACAGAGACAGAAACAATCAAAACCCTGGTAGGTCTCTTTAAACCTGGCCATTCTTGGATCAGAGAGGTGCAGGTTGATAAAATGGGGGCAGGGGCACACACACAAATATCAGAAAACCTTCCGCCACTCTAAAACATAAGATACATTCAGTAGCATTGCCAAACCATGGACAATGCCAAAAAACATGTTTTTCCCCCTATAGTAGCAACACACACATTGTGTCATGATGTAGTGTTTATCTGCATTCACTTTTGTTAACAGCATTATACCAAATGACTGCAGTGTGATTCTCTTTGTATTGATCATCTTTAGGATCCTAACGCATGAGGTGAAATGACATTATCCTGATCAGGCTGCCTTGGATTCATGTTTCCCACATAGCTGAGCCGGCAGAAGGTTAAATTAACATGTCACTCGCTACAATACCAGATTATTTCATGTACTGTAAAAAAGATATCCTCTCTTCTCGCTCCCTCTGTGTTCTTACACATACACATATTTAGCCACACATACACACATACACACACACACACACACACACACACACACACACACACACACACACACACACACACACACACACACACACACTTCCTGTTTTACACTATAAGCTCCTGCCGTACACATCAGGCTGTGATGATGAACGAGCCCGTTGTCTTTTACAGTGTGATAAAGCCCCCTGTCTGGGCTTAGATAGGAAGGTTATTGTTGGAACGTCATAACCTTTTATTTCATCTGCTGTAAATAGAAATCAATTAAGCGCTAGGTAGGATCCTGCCTTGCTTTTAGCACAACTAATCACATTTTGCTCACCCACACAAGTTTTTTTTCCCTCAATACATTTTTTTCTTTTTTCTAATTCCATCTTTTTATGTCTTGACCATTCTTTCCTGCTCTCCCTCTCTCTCCCTTTCTGTTTAATTTTCTGACAGCAGGAGCAGTCAGAGCTCCCATTTAACCCTACGCCTGCAGCTTAAATAGCTTTAATCACTGCCTTCACCATGGCAACCTGTCCGGACAACCAGTCAAATCCCACCTGTGGTATTTTCTGTATACCAAAGCCCATCCAATTGCTAACAGTTCCACAAAAAAGCAGATTTTAGTAAAAGGAAAGGTACAAAGATTGATAAACAATGACGGAGTTGAGCGAGAATAACCTGAGAACACCTCTAAGGACAATCAGTTTCAGACAAATCCTCCACAACAATGCAAATTTCACACCATTTCACATGTCACACCTGCAAAAGATTATCCACAGCTGTTTTAGAGAACTTCCAAATCTATAAAATTGTTATTTCTAATTACCTTTTTTTAAAATACATGGCAGAGTAAGGTTTTTTTAATACTAAATGTAGTATTAGTAGTAAGTATTCGCTCTCTTGACAAGAGTTGGATAACAAGATCAATACCACTCTCACGTCTGTATGGTTAATAGGAAGCTACCACCAGCAGTCGGTTAGCTTAGCTTAGCACAAAGTCTGGAAACAGGGGAAACAGCTAGCCTGGCCAAGAAGTAGTCCCGCACATTTACATTTCAGTTTTTTTTTTTTTTTATGGCATTTTTAGGCCTTTATTTTTGACAGGACAGGCCTGACACACAGAGCCGATAATCGGCCGTCTGACAGTCTGGCGAGGTCGGTGACTCGAGTCTGTTCGGTGTGTTCCGTACCGTCGTCCGTCCGAGGGGCTGTCGGCCTTCATTTGGGCTGATTTGACATGTATAATTGGCGGGACGGGCACTGCCAGCAGTCAGACTCAAATGACCAATCTGATTGGTGGAGTGCTAAACAGGAAACGGGGAGCGGGATGAGCGTGACTAGAGTCTCTCAAAATCTGACGAAAATCTTTTAAACTGACCTTTGTTGATCTGAAATGAAGACAGATTCAGCAACTGAATGGCCTATTTCTTGCTTAAACTGTTTGGCCTAATTTATCAACGTGCTTGGTCAGGACCTCTGGTATCATTTTCCAATGCCTTTGGTCAGGACCCCTTGGAGTCACTTTTTAACACTCTGGGTCTCCGTTTGGTGTAATTTTTCAACCAGCTTGGTCAGGACTCCCTGGCGTCATTTTTGAACGTGCAGGGTAAAACCACTTAGTTGGGGTTAGGAAAAGATTGTGGGTGGGGTCAAAAGATGTGCATCATACGGGACACAAACAGGACACAAATCCCAGTCTACTAGGTAAAAATTCCTGGGTTGTTTGCACCCATTTACCATGTGTGTTGATATCTGACGCGGAGGGCCACTGACCAAGTGTCAGTCTGTTACGAGCTGGGAGTAAAACCGCCTTGATATAAC
Organism: Sander lucioperca; assembly: GCF_008315115.2. Taxonomy (NCBI): domain Eukaryota; kingdom Metazoa; phylum Chordata; class Actinopteri; order Perciformes; family Percidae; genus Sander; species Sander lucioperca. The sequence continues at coordinate 49,098,982 of NC_050173.1, read as the reverse complement.
ATGTTACTGAGCTTAAGAAGGGCTGGTTGGCATAATTTGTTACGTTTGGTAGCTATTTCCCCCTGTTTCCACTCTTTGTGCTAAGCTAAGCTAACTGACTGCTGATGGTAGGCTAGCTTCCTATTTACCATACAGACGTGAGAGTGGAATCAACCTCATCTAACTCTCAGCAAGAAAGTGAAAAATGTTGAACCTTTCCTTTAAAATGTTCTATGTAAAAGCTATTTTAATTTCTTGAGCAAATGACTGACACAAAATCCTTCACCCCCTGTTACAGACATAAACATAACATTTTACAATAATAGATGATGTTTTGAGGATGTTACAAACAAAGTGAGCACCCTTACACAGAATTATTCAGAATTATTGCGGTGACTCTGGTGTTATTCTAATTAGCAAGTACCTGTATGCCTCCTTACTCTTTTCCCTGCAACTCTGCACCTCACACCATCTATGAAAAACTGCACTCCATAACCTTTCTCTTTTCTTTTTCTTCAGCCTTGGAGTCCATATGCTGCCCTGGGGTCTCATACAAAACAAAACAAGCAAGTTCAAACAAGTTCGCTCTATTTTTCAGTGTTTCAATAACTAAAATCTGAAAAATCTCTCCTCACCCCACGTTCTTTTTCTATTCTCCGCCATGGCAACGAAACTAAGAAGACTTCTGAATGAGACGAGCTGCCATGGTGCCTGACCCCTTCTCTGCAGAGCACCACGTTTCTATTTATCATTTATTCTTGTTTTGCCCCTGCAAAACTCTCCTATCCCCAACCCTAATTCTACATTCTCTCCCTCTGTGCCTGGCCTCTGTCTCCGTCACCAGTGCTCTCGCCTATTTCCCCCTACACTGTCCCTACCTCACCATCCCTGTCACTACATTCCTCTGCCCATGTCTCCCGGAGGGCAGAAGGAAGGAGAGGTTTTAATTAGGTGAAAACGTCGTAGCTCCAGGGGAACCAGAGATGGCACGCTAACACACAGCCGCAACTTGAGGCACCCTGACCCAGCTGAGGAGTGTGGCGATCGGGGTGGAGAGCCTCATCTCACCCATTCCCTGGAGGCCCTGGCACTGCGGCCTCGGCATGGTTCCCAGATCTCTCCATCTTGTTTGTGTCAGTGTTACAGTACAGATTCCCATCAGCAGCAGTAATGGTTGTCTAATAGGGCACTCCAGTCCTGCCTGTGGACAGTAATGAGGACGGCTGCCAGCTCGGTACAATCGCCCTTCTTTTCCACTGCATGCGTGTGTGCCTGCCTGCCCTCCTTTTTTTTTTTTTTGCTCTCATTTCCTATCTTACACAAAAATTGTTCTAGACTAATTCCATCAGTCACCCTGAGATTGTATTACATAAGACTCAGTGGGAGTTTGGCCTTGGGGTAAGTCTGTTTGCTCTACCTTAGATACCCTATAGTGATAGTCAAGGGGGGAACAATTACATTCTAACCTGCAGCGCTGTAGAAGAGTACTTATATTTCCCCCTTTCATCTTTTCCTCTGTCTTTTCCTTCTCTTGCTCTGTCTCTATCCGTCTTCATTAGCATCACAGTATGGCTGTATTTATCGTTCTTGGAGAGGATCAGTGGCCTGCCTAAGGGCTGGTGTGATCAAGTTAAAAACTCACAAACACGCACACACACACACACATACACATTCATGCACAGATTCTGTCAGGTCCTGTACGTGACACAACTCTATACATATACACAAAGACCCTAAAGGTATTGGATTTAATGAGGACACTGGTCTAGAGCAAGGTTACCATAACAAGCTTAGCTCAGTGTGTGCGTTTCGACTACACACAGCTTCCACACTGTCCTTATCAAGTGAAAAGGCCCTTTGAAGCAGTAAAGGTATCATTAGCTGGCCTGCAATCTGCTGCTGAGGAAAATATGGCATAAGAGGGATCAGGTGAGCAAGATCAAGAGATGTATAAGCAGCGCTTTCATCTCAGGGGTTTTCAGATATCTTCTACATTCTGTTCACGTCAAAGGCTATTGGCAGAGGCCTTTATGCACACACCAGCTTGCTGACCCAATTATGAAACCCAAACATCAAAACTGTGGGTTCTTCTTTCCTTGACAGCTGACTTAAAATGATACAAAGCAATCTCCTGTTCCTGATTGGAAAGGTGCTGGTTCCTGATTTGCTTGGGGAGATATGTATAGCATTCTTTTCCTCTGTCCACTTTTATTCCTTTGTTTTTGAGTTTCTCTGAATGGAGACAAACATGGAGAGACACAGTAACCAACAATACAGATTTCTAGAGGATGATTTAGAATTTCACCACCTACAGTCACTGACATCTAAAGAGCCAAAGCTACAGCCCTTTAGTCACTTTACTCTGTGTAAACTCTCCCCTCTGCTTCATCATTCTTTAATTGGGGCTGTTATTGCTTCTTTAATGACCTGTCCTGGACCTAGAACTGGCACAGTGGAAGACAGAGGCCAAGGATGGCTTATGTCATCCGACTTGGAAGACACAGAGCTGGACAGGGAAATGCAACTCCATTGACCTGGCAGCTGGAGGCTGGACAACATCATCAGCCTTCAGGGTCAGCTCACTCTGGCAGCAAGCAGAATGTATGCATTAAGTAAAACAAATGATAATTCCCCCCCGTAGTCTGCTGAGTACTTAACAGTAATTAGTGTGAAGATGAACTTAAAGATCCCTCTGGAATGTGATCATTATCGCTAGTATAGCATTTCAAGGCAAAATTAAATGAATTTGTATTAAGCTGTATACTGTACATCCTGACCTTTAGGTAAAAGCAAAATGGCTCCAGGCAAAAAAAAAAAAAAGTTCTCTCTTTACCCAGAAAACTCCCTAAGCAGCCCACTTTCCGTGCATCCTCTGTTAGCATTACCAACTTTTCCCAGGAAGCAGACTGATCTCATTAAGTGGCGTATGTATGACACGCCAATTCGTATGCCATTTTTGCGTGTTATCAAGACGTATAATCGTTTTATAGCATGTTTATCAACGCCGTTTGGCCTCCATTGACCTACATTACGTGTGAATCATCACCGTAGTGGGTAGTATGAAAGGATGGAGGTCCATAGAGGGAGGTTGGTTGGGGTAGTAGATGGGTAAAACACAGGACTTTCACCCAGGAGAACCGGGTTTGCGTCCCGCACGTGGTGTTTATCAACTGTTTTTTTTTTGTTTTTTTTACACGTGTGTGACGTTGTTCTCGCGATACACGGTGATTCTCATGATGTGTGTATGTCTACATCCGCTGTATACAGCATAGACATACATGTGGATAGCTCAAAATGCATACAGATAACACGCCATTTGGCTTTAGGAAAGTGGCGTGTATGTTTACGCAAAGTCATGATGCCACGTTGCAGGAAGTGTTTTTTGGGGGGCATTTGCTCAAGGTATGACGCATAGTTTCAATGTTAGCTCATTAAATCTGCCACCTGGAATGTTTGAGCACCATGATCAAGTCATTTACTCTCACCCAGATGATTAAAATGCAGCACAACACGAATTTTGGACAGAAATGCCAAAGTGCTCGTTGTGTTCCCACTCCATAACCACTATGTCATACCTGACCTTTTTCCCTCCATCACTGTCACCACAGCTCACGTCTCGGCATCAAGCCGACATCGTACACCTGCAGGACCAACCGACTTAACAGCAAGACGGAGTGTTGACAAACTGAGGGGGAAACAACCTTTTGAATGAAGATCAAACTGCCATTCTCTGTTGTCGAATCAGATTTTTCAACGCCCTGTTAGTAGAAACTGACAAGTGTAAGACATATTTTTACCTGTAAATTGTTGATGCGGATTTGAAACACAAAAAAGTGAGTTCCTCATAACTAGGTCCAGAAAAATGCTTTAATGATGCTATATGTTATTTACAGAACACAAAAGCAGAAATCAAGGCTTTTATGTGAACACAGCCTCCAAAACCAGATACATACAGCAATCTAAGATTGTTCTAAATACAATATAGTGTTTATAGTCTTTTTGCATCTAACAACTCTTGTACCTGTTGAGAATCTGCGAACAAATCAGTGGTTTAAATGGACCACAAAGCAGAGAATACAATCGGAGACTCCCGCTCTGCGTTCTGCATGCATCAGTTTTGATTTTATTTGATCATAGAAAGCAATCAATAGCCCATCACAATGTTCCCCTATTAATCTCAGATCCAAATCAATTCAGTTTGTATTCCCATACAAACTCAGGTAACAAGATTCTCCACACAATAGTAGGCACACACTAACTGCACAATTACCCATTCAGCACCAGGCACTCACTCACAGATATAAACGAGCTGTCAGAAAGCCACAAGAAAACTAATTGGATTGAGAAAAAAATGAACACGCATTTTGTCGTTTGGTCAATACTAACAGCATGGATTGGGAGTTTTACATAAAATCTACTAAGACTTTGACAATAGCCATTTGACGTGGTCTTTGAGTGTGTGTGTGTGTGTGTGTGTGTGTGTGTGTGTGTGGCTTAGTTTTAATTAAACATATTTTCAAGTGCAAGCGGTCCCGTGGGTAGAAAGCAGATGTGAAATTTACAATCTTAACCCATGAAACAAAACACAAACACACACACACACACACACACACAGACACACACACACACACACACACACACACACACACACACACTGAAGATTCAGGACAAAGTCAAGCAGCTCTCAAAGTCAAAGCATTAAAAGGATCAAAGCCTTGGAAAGAGACAGAGAAGAGAGGTGCAAGATGGAGATATGTAACATTTTGCATAAAGATATGCCCTATACGAACAGAGCAACAGACTAGACAAATGTGTGTTACAGTAACTTCTACAAGTTCTTACTGTATTTGCAATGGCTGCCTGACAAGCGACAAAGTCACTCAGGGGAAGGAAAGGAAGGCTAGGAGATAAAATACATTAGACATACAGTTTAAAAAAATGGACAATATATTATCATGTTTCACATCATTGGTAATCCTGATGCGTCATTGCATAAGCAATTAGTTACTATGGAAACTATGTATTCCAGTGGTTTCCAAGGTGGGAATCCGGACCTCTCCTAAGGGTAACAATATAAATCTGGGGGGTTGTGAGATAATTAATGGGACAGGAAATAAGAAAAATCAAAGTTCTGCTTAACAAATACATATTTATTGTTCTGACTTTTCTCTGATCTTCACTTGTTTTGTGAATTATTAGATACTTTGGGTCTAAGTTATTTAGTTGTTATTTAAATGAAAGCATGTGAGACGTTGGTGGAATTGCTGTACACTCGTGACAGGGGGCACCAACTAGATATCGCTATTTTTGTAAGGGGTCACAAGTCAAAAGGATGGGAACTACTCATTTAATCTTCAACAACTATACAGTATTGAGTTATGTAAAATATTATCTGAAAAGTAACAAATAATAACATCTGTAGCCAAGTAAAAAGTACAATATTTCCCTTTGATATGTAGAGTGTCCTAAATACTCAAGTACCTCAAAATTGTACTTAAGTAGTATTTGAGTAAGTGTACTTGGCTGCTTTCCAAAACTGCATTGCATAAACTTTCCTGCACATGAATGCATAAGACTTCAGAAGATCAAGAGATGATTTGAGCACTCTGCCCTCTGCATACGTGGGGAGTAAGTGGAGAGGGTGGAGTCTACATCACAGCAGAACTCACATGGTCTCTCACCAGGTGAAGAAGGCCCAGCACAGACTATACTTCCTGAGGAAGTAAAAACAGTCCCACCTCCCACAGCAGCTGCTGGTGAACTTTTACCGTGCCACCATCGAGGGCCTCATGGGCTACTGCGGTACAGTGTGGTACAGCAGCTGCACTAAGAAGGACCGGCGAGATCTGTGACGGGTGGTGAAGCAGCTCAGCGAGTCATCAGGACTACACTGCCAACTCTGAAGGACATTTACACTAGCCGACTACAAGAAAAAAAAAGCCAGTTATATCATAGAAGACCTAGTCTCGCATTGCCAGACCTTCCTCCACAGAGCTGCGGAGGAGGGTCTGGCTAGTCCTCACAGCATTCCTGGATGGGAGAAAAATGTGCTCTGGTTAATTGGCATTTCTTTAAACCAATCACAATCGTCTTGGGCGGCAGACAGCGCCACGGTGCCTCTGCTAAATAGTCTCAGGAAGGAACTTGTTTTGGTGGAACATGTGTACGTTCAAAAGTAGTTTTAGTCGTGCAACAGAAAACTCAGATTGGACAGATAGTCTAGCTAGCTGTCTGGATTTACCCTGCAGAGATCTGAGGAGCAGTTAACCATAGTCCTCACAAATCCACCGGATGTTAGAACGCCAACACAAAGACAGAGGAAGGGGACGGACATCCGGCCGAAAAGAAGGACATACTGCGGAATTTCCGGCAGCAGCGGAGCAATCCCGGAAGTGGAAGGCCCCCCCCCCCCCCAACGGACAATCCAAAGCACGACAAACTGACAGAAAAACAGCTTCTATACAAGAGATGAAACCTCTGTTCACCCCCCCCCACCGCCAAAGACTGAAAAAGACTGACTGCTGTGAACAATTACCACACACACACACACACACGCACGCACGCACGCACGCACACACACACGCACACACGCACACACGCACACACACACACACACACACACACACACACACACACACACACACTCATTACGCTCTGCACACTTCACTATCATATTGCACATATTCCAATTCCAGTATTGTATTCTTCTTAACCACCATTGCACTGTTTAGGTCACTTAATCTTGTTTTTTTCGCTTGTCTTATATTTTTCTTTCGTTGTTATTTGCTTTTATTATTTATTGACTTTTTTTTAGCTTTTTACTTTCTTCTTTACATGTACGTTTCCCTGCTGAAGAGTTGCTAAACACATTTTCATTGATCTGAGCACTATGACAATAAAGATGTAATCTTTTCTATATATATGTGTTTGTGTCTTTTTTTCTTGTATTCAGGCTACTGATTGAACCTAATGATGTCAGCCATTGCATCCATGCTCCCATAAATCTCTGTCCAGGCACATCCACTGTCTCCCCATTTACACGCCGTCTTGGCTTTGTAATTTCTCTCTGTAATGAAAGTTCCTCTGCCCATCAGTGGCTGAAAATGATTCTGGAAATATTAATAAGGGGCCCTTTTTAACCAAATTAAATTCTATCAGAGCCAAGATTAAATTAGCAAACGCCAAGGTGTGTAGGAACAAAGCTAATGGAATTGGATGACAGTATCCGTCAATCAACAAACGATTTGGTTTCCCTATCCGACCTTGTCCCGCCCACTCTTATCAATCTCACACACACACACACACACGGAAATATGATGCAGCCAGGATGCGGGATGTTAAATCTGCCTCCTGCATGTTAGATACAGCTACTATGCAATGTGCATGTTGGATGTTACCCCCAACAAAGAGAGAAAAAGCATGTGGGCCTACAAGTTCAGATACAAGGTATGTGTAGTTATTGTAAATTATATATTTAATGCCATGACTGACCCGTGATGTTATGTTTCAATGTAAGGCTCAGGATTGCCTCAGATGGTGTCACTAAACACATTTTCTTCCTACAGCGTATCTCTAAAAAACAAACCTCCATGCACACTGTGACCATTATACTGCAGACACCGGCTTCAATGAGGTACATTAAATAGGGTTTGCGATACGTTAGTGCGGGCAGACTTATTCAGAGACAGGTTCATCACAGATAAAGCGAGTGTGTGTGCATGTGTGTGTCTGTATTCCCATGGAGAGACAGTCTGCTGGTTGTAGGATAAAGGTATATGTAGTGATACTGATAAGCCATATATCTTGTAATAGTAAGATAAATGGATTGGACTGACTGACCCATCAGCACAACGGTCTCGCCTATAAATGCCATTAGATGGAGACTTTTTTATCTCCTGCTGTATGTGTTTCTATGTACTAGGCAGTTTCACAATAATTCTCTTGCACGCTCTCTTTCATTTATATCTTTTTGCCTCTCTTATCTTTTCGTCTTATTCTTTCTCTTTTTCCAACTTAGGCATGCACACACACACACACACACACACACACACACACACACACACACACACTCAGGTTCTTTTTGTCTCCCCAGGTGTGCACTGGTCCAGGTGTATGTCTTCACGGGAGCTCATCACTGCTCTAATGAGAATGATCACCGCTCATCTGTCTTCATTCACATCCAACAGAGAGCACCTGCTACTATCTGCGTGTGTGTGTGTGTGTGTGTGTGTGTGTGTGTGTGTGTGTGTGTGTGGGTGTGTATGGAATAGTTTTTGTGTTTATGTCTATAGCCACTGCATATACAGGTAACATACAGTGTGTATACTAGTTATTTGTATAGCCAAGGTGGATAATACATACATACATACATACATGTTGCACTTGCATACAGTGAATATGCTTTAGACTTGCAACACCTCAGTTACTGACATCAGATTCAACTCTGACTAGTTAACAATGACTTATGAACTGGAGTCGTTTTTTGAGAGTCTGAAAAATCACTGAAACACTGGGAACCTCTCCACAGGGGTGAAGTTATTTTTGATTTAACCCTCCAACAGTCCTCTTTTGTCATTTGCATCAGTCAGCTGAAGTGGTTTGACATCAAATGAAACTGATGAATGAATCAAACCACAGCAAGCGGCGTCACTCACAGAATCAAGAATTGTTACAGACTGTGAAAAACACCTGATCAATGTTTTACTCTCCATGAGGCCTCTGAATACATTCAGTCAGGTTGGCTTTTTAGCTAGCGGCAGCCTTGAGCTAATGGGCTTGTTTAGTTCATTTGAGTAGTGCTTCGGAGTAGCTTTAAGATTACCATTTTAAAAGCATGGTAATAAATCATCCTTTCAGAGTGTTGAAGAGATTTTAAGACAGGTTGGTCTGCAATAAATATTCAAACTGTTGACTGATGACACTGCGAGTTATCTATATTTCATTGCTGATTGAAAGAACCTCAACACCTGAGTGTGTTTCCTAGATATCAATCAGCTGTGATTGATCTATTTGCATAATCAGCTGTTTCTCAGTAGCAGTGGAATAAAATGGAGGGGTATATTTGAGTTTATGTGTGAACAGCTGTTCACTTTGACTTCAGCCTATAAGTTAGGTTTAGAACATGATGTTATGTGTTCTGACACACAGAGTGAAAGCATTTGCAAATTGGTCAGTAAAGATCCGTTGTTTTGGTCTTGGTGGAGCTTGGGTGTAAAAGAAGTTCAAGCATATTAAATTTGTGTTAACTGTATGCATTTTGTGTCAAAGCAACAAGAAATGTGTTAAATGTATAGCCTACACAGATGGCTGTTGTGCTGTGTTAAGAGTTTAGGAAAGTTGTTAAAAGTATTGAAAAATTTGTCATAGTGATCGGAAAAAACTGTAATGACAAAAAAAATAAAGGTGAAAATAAAAGTTAAATTTTTTTTTCAACATAATAAGTACTGTTGTTATGAATGCGTGGCTTTTACGTGTAACAGAGTATTTTTACATTGTTGTAATTGTACTTTAACTTAAGTAAAAGATCTTCCTCCACCGCTGATACCATACACGGACACGGCAACACACGCACGCACTCATGCATGCACGCACGCACGCATGCATGCACACACACAAACACCAATTCTCCTATATGTTACGATGCATTCTGTAGGCTGGAGGATGTCTGACAACCACCTAGCTGTCAACAAACATAATAAGCACCATAACAACACAACATAATCCAAAAGGCTTAGGGTTCCCGAGAGAGAAAAATATCACCCTCCTCGCTCTGAGAGGACTATTCTCCGTTTCCGTCCTTCTATAGGCCCGAGTTATTACTGCCCTCATGTCCCTGTACTCTCTCCTTCACCTCCTCTCTTTGTCTCTTGGCTTAATGTTGACAGAAAGGCAGTCAGATGTCACACATCTACAGATTGCATACATACAGTACATAACACATCACTACTGTGCATCCGTAGCTAGCAGAAAGTCTATTATTGCACTCCTATGCGTCAGTGTGTGTTTGTTTTTGCATAAAGCACAGTTAGGGGAGTAATATTTGGCAAGCTTAGCTGCACTTGGGGTGCATCCCTGCTCATCGGCAGTCTTTGTGACACAGTAATTTTTCAACCTAATTTTCTTTCGCTCAAATACTGACTTTGAGTTGCAAACTGGAGAGAAGAATTAATTTGAAGCAGGTAATAACTAATTTCTGGCAGATTAAATTTAGAAAGTAGTCTTCTCAAGACCATGGTATGTAGGTTTGGAATTGCTTTGGCTTTAATTTCCTGCTGTAGTGCTTTTATTCACTCATGCGCCTCACATCTGTGTCCCCTGCTTCCTTCCTAACCTCAGGCTATATCCCAAACCCTCCCCTCTGCTCAGCTCCCCTGTCCCACCTTCTTCCTCTGCTCCCTGCTGTCAGCCACATGCCCTTTCCACACCTCTGCTCCCTATATACCCACCCCCTTTTTTCTTCAATCCTCCCTCTGCTTCCCCCTCTTCCTCCCTGCCCCAGGCCACCCCTCTTCGCCAGTCTCATCCAGCCTTTCGGGATAAAGAGAATACAGAGGATCAGTTCTGCTCAGTGACCTTTGGAGGTGGCCTTCAATCTAAAGGTATGGCAGGGGAGGCAGAGCTTAGAGAGATTTACTGGGGTTGCCTACGGGAGAGAGAAGAGATTTCTCCCTCTGCCAATTCTCAAGAGGCAAAGAGAGGTGATGCGGAGAAGCGAAGAGAAGAGAAGAGAAGAGAAGAGAAGAGAAGAGAAGAGAAGAGAAGAGAAGAGAAGAGAAGAGAAGAGAAATTAAGTGTCTGAACGCTGGGGCAGATGAGAGTAGATAAGATGAAAAGAATGGCGAGGAGAGAAGAAGTGCCTGCTGGTCACAGTAGGGCTGCGGTCATTTGTAGCACAACTGGAGGCTCTGACCACTGAGAGGAGAGGACAGATGCATAGATGCAGTATAGGATTAGAGAGATACATGTGGAGACAGAGCATATCATGAAAGCAATAGGAAAAAAAGATATATCCTTTAAAACAGTGTTTCTCAAATGGGGGTCCCTGTACCCCTAGGGGTACTTTGGAGTACTGCAGGGGGTGCGTGAGATTTCTTTTTGAAATGTTAATTTAATATATATCAGTCATGCATAATTTCCTGAAATAATTATACTATAATAATAAATTAATTTAGTTATGGATTCTAAACATTTGAAGTAACATTTAAGTGTGTTTCGGTTACAAGCTTGTTGTTAAGTAAATCAGACACTGATGGTGCAGAGCTGTAATGTACCTCTTTATATAGCCTTTTTTCTACCAAAAATGCTTTGCACTCGACAGAGGGTACTTTTGAAAAATATTTCAAAGGGGGTACATTATTGAAAAAGGTTTGAGAACCACTGCTTTAAAAGACACTTTGCAAGGGGCGCTACAGAGAACTGAAACATGTGTAGTTTTACACGTTTAACACATACATCCTGTCAACTACAGTAAATGTGTTCTGTAGGGATGGGAACAGACATGCCAAACCTACAATTGGGACAGATGAAGGTTAAAGCTGAAGAAATCCTACTGTGTGTGTGTGTGTGTGTGTGTATACAAAACTGTCCCACGAGGGGTCCCCTTGCAGGTGGCTTTTAATTTTGGTCCAATTTGCATATATCCAATCAGGTAGAGTAATTGGGAGTGTGTGTGATAGTATGGGGAGACTGCACACACACACACACACACACACACACACACACACACACACAAACGCACGCACGCACGCACGCACGCGCGCACACACACACACACACACACACACACACACACACACACACACACACACACACAGAGGGCGTTAGTCTGTCCCGGGAAGCAACAAAAATTCGCTGCAGACGAGCTGATGACACTGATAATTGTGACACTGAGTGATGGCTCTAATCAGCAAAAGTATCTTCCTAATCAATTGACCTTCCCCCACCTCCTCCTGTCTCCATCTCCCAGGCTTCAAAACAACTTCTTGTCCCCACAGGAAAGGTGTCCACGTTGGAAATGAGCATGAATAGCATGAATTACAATCATTGACCTTGACAGGCGGCGGTAGACAAAGCCCAGCGATAAGAACCACACAGGAAGAAACAAATTGTCACCATGACGCTGGATGAATAAGTGATGTGTGTTAGCTGATTAGAGCTTTGTGTAAAGATGCAGAATTGCAGTCTTTGTGGATTTCATGGTACAAAATTGACATTTATTCAGTTTTGCACAAAACTACAGAGTGTTTAACTCACAGTGTCATTGCAATTTTACTTTTGGTTTTAAAAAAAGCCAGGTTAAATATTCTCTTAAATATCCAAAAGTTGCATTTAACCCATCCTCACCAATTAGGAGCAGTGGGCAGCCATAGTCCAGCGCCCGGGGACCAACACAATTTGTAATGCCAGTGCATACATCAAGGGCAATGCCAGTAACAGTACCTAGCGTGCATGTCTTTATCTTTATGGTGAGAGGAAACCCTCACAAGGAGAACATGCACATTCCACACAGAAAGCCCCTGCCCAGGACTTAAAATGAGCAATAATAAGTAATTATTATATGGTTAGATGTAATTCTTTTTTTCTGCTTTCTTGCATTGCAAGGACAAAACACACACACACACACACACACACACATAACATGATTATGCACTGATTCAGTTTTTTATTTTATTTGTTTTGTTGCTTTAAAATTTGTGCATCAAATGTTTTGCAGATTGTGTCTTCAATTTTGATGCTTGGAAATATAATGCAAAAATGTATTTAATGTAGACTTTGCGTCATTTTTATGTGGTGAAATGCTATTGAAAATGTAGGCTACAATAAGAAAAATGGAAAGCAGCACCTTTGGTTCGTCCGCAAAGCACCCTGTGCGTCCGCGCCCTCTTTGGAATTAATATGAATTACATAATACAACAAGAAGTTTAGTCCGAAGGGACACATTGAAGGGGATAAAAAAAAAGTACATTATTTTCGTTTAATTCTAATTTAGGCCTTATCTATTTGCAATAAAACTTAAATTATGTTACTTTGCCTTGGTAAGGTGCACCAGTATGTACAACACAGTATGTTCACAGAGTTTTTTTGTGATTGTTGCGGGCAAAAATCCTTGATTATGCGGCACGTTTTCTTAAAAAATGCGATGGAATATGCGGGATATTTATGCAATTTTATGCGAAGAAATTGCAGGAACTTGCAAAAACTGCGGTTTCATCGTGGCTTCATCGCGGGGTTTGCAGCTTTTCGATGATGTTCACGTCACCTAATTACGTCACTTCATAACGTTTCCATGGCAACAGGGGGAAATGGCTGCTCTTTTGTGAATTAAACGCAACATTTTTCAACTTTCTGCTAAGATATATGGGACTTTTTGAAAAATGAAAATGCGGGGATTATGAAATCATGCAAGACCCGCATATTTTGCGCGGAAACCGGCAATTTATGCGGTGACAGTGCAGCGTATTTGAAAAAATGCGGCCCCCACATAAATATGCAGACTTTGGCTGATTATGCGTTGAATTATGCGATCGCATAATCGTGTTTTTCTGGAGGGACTGACTGGTGCTGATACATTTCAGTAAATCTAAATTTATGATGTGGAAATCCTGGGAAAAGGAAGCAATGGCATGTAATAATACACAGATTATTGTGCAAATCCTGTGTAATGCTACATCGTTGTCACATAATGACAAGAAACTCAGGACCCTGCCAGTGAAAGACAGAGAGGGTTGTACTAGAATATTCAGCATGAGGATGTTTTCGCCAGGTAACAAATTAACTGCTTGTTTTCAATGTGTGTAGAGTATATCGGACTGCATAAATGTTCATCGAAAATACATGATCACATTCACAAAAACATCTGAAGTTTATCAGCGAAACTTTCCGGAATATTTACATGAACAGGGATGCACGTATTTGTTCCAGTTCTGCGGTTTCATTCTCTGGAGGCATGATGAAAAATGCATATGGGTGGAATGACAGCTAATTTCGGCGATAGTGAAAGAGTTTGTGGATTGTAATACTCTGGAGAAGCCTAATCAAAAGGAGAAGGGCCGGCTTGAGAAGAGAGAAACACTGAGAAAACCCATAATTACCAACAGCCAAGCAAATGGGCCATCTAGGCACACAACCACTTAATTGGTAGTTAGGTTTTTCTGTGGAAAAGCACAAAAGCACCAGAGATAATTTCTTAATGGGGGCCTATTAAGTCTGAGGATCTGGCATTTAGGGCTTACATGGAGGCAAACACAAATATATGCGCCAAACACTGCCAAAAACTCACACTGGCAGATGCACACACACGCACACACAAAGCTCACCAAGACACACTCTGGCTGTCAACTCACACACACATTTACAGATATTTCACCGTGGAAAGGAAGGTGGCCGGTGGGTAAAATATCTCTGCATCTCTAAACAGCGTTCATTGGCACAGTTTAATTCTTTGAAAAGAAGCGTGCACGTTATAGCATGCACAGTAATTCATGTAGTGTGATCATAAGTGTTAACAGGTAGAGGAGCAGATTATTGAATGTGTATCTGTCTACACATTAACTGTGAAGTCACGTTTCTTTTCCAGCCACAACCTCCCCTGCAGCCTGTGGAATTTGCATTTGCATCTGCATTACTTCTATATCTGTTCTTGAGAGGTGGAAAAACCTTCAAGCAAATATGACCATCTGACCTCAGTAAGACCAGCAGAAAATGCAATTAACACATGTTACCATGTCTCCACGTTAAAAGCCCTGCATTCAATTTCCAATTTAAGTCGAAGTATCACCAAAATGAAGATAAGTATTAAAAGTAAAAGTACTGATTCTGCAATAAAATGTCCCCTATGACTGATTATTTATGAGTATTGGATTTAATACTGATGCATCAATGTGTAAGCAGCATGTTCTCCAAAAAGTCACAAGATAAATATGGCCAGTTGTTCCCGACCTCACCAATTAGGTAGGAAAGAAGAAGTTCTGTTCCACAAATGTGTATTATTCTTTTCTCAAACTTTGCTTTTTTTAATATTTGACAATGTTCACATCTTATATTTGTACTGGAGTGGAAATATAAAGTAGCATAAAATGTCAATACTAAAATCAAGTACAAGTACCTCAAAATTGTACATGAGTAAATGTACTTAGTTACTGTCTGCCACAGTAAACACACACGCACACACACACACACACACACACACACACACACACACATGCACATACACACACACACACACACACACACACACAAACACACTCCAGTTTAGCAGCTGCGCTTGGTCAGTGCAGCGGGCAGGCTCTGTAAAATTACACTTGAGGAAATAATCTTGACACTGCACTGTGTTATCTCAAGCCGCCTTGATGTTGATTCAGCAACAGAAACAGCCGTACACGAGACAGAATCTGGGAGGAAATGAAGTGTGATGGGCCTCTGCTCTCATAGTACATGGAGAAAGAGAGAGAAAGAGAGAGAGAAAAAAAATAATCCTAGTCTGGCACATTATTTGTTTTTGCCCTTAATTTCGTTTGGCACAAAAACACAGAGTCTAAACTGAAAGACAACTTTTTAGATTAGGTTTGAAAAACAACAGATTTGGGCGCAGGATAAAAAGGGATAAACATTTTTGTTGAATGTTTGAAGACCTAAAGTAACATTGTTATGCCTCAGAGTTCACTCCTCCTTGTCTTTCACTGTACTCCATCGGCAATCATTGCAATTTTGACAAATTCCTGCAGATGAAGACGCCTGATCTCATTCTCAGATGGTATATTTCAGGAGCTCTCTAAGCCAGCAAGCTAACTTCTCTGCTATACACCAGCAGGGAGTAATCTCTTGCGAAAACATTTATCTTTGAGGAATCTTGCTTAATCATCTCCATGGTGTTGTGCAGCTCAGCATTTGAGGAGTTAGTTGGTTTGGATTAGGCCCTCCTGCTGTGTTCGACTCTTATCACAGCCTCCACACTATATCCAGCTACAAGTCGATGGTCTTAGCCCTAGAATCCTCTCTCAGAGCGAGTCTCGAGTTCAAATCATTGCTTTTTTTTGTCAAGTGACAATATCTGTCTGTGGCTTTCAGCACACGTCACTCGATACATCAACCTCATAAGGTCTTAATCTCAATATCTTTTTGTTCCTGCCTCATTGAAGCTGTTTTATTCATTGACAGGCTCATTGATACACATTTAAAGGGTAATTTGTGGAGCCAAAGTGAAGTTAGCAACCTGTCCTCTATCTCCAGCACCTTATTGCTCGTCCTCATCACAGTTTATATATAGAAAATGGCCGCCGCAGGAAGCAGACATGTCATGGAGTCTTGCAGAGAGGTTAATGATGGGCTGGTTGTCATTCCCGAGGCGGAGACGCAGATAGGTCATACACACATGGACTTGTTGACCACACACGCTCTCGTGCACGCACACACGCGGAGATGGATGTCAGCGAAGTGAGTGATGCATGTTACCCTGAGTGTTTCTGACAAGCCTGAGCAGTCAGGGAAAACAAGGCCATGCTGCATGATTACTAACTGACACCTGAATATGTGCGGACGGGCCAGGCTATAGCTGCTTCTAGTCCGCTGATGAGTACTCAGTGTGTGTCTGTTAGTGTGTGACAAAACACCTACCACCTGGCTCGGTACACCCCCAGCATTCCCCAAAGGCACTCGACCCTGTGCTTCCCGCTTCGCATCCGAATAATTGGCCTTTCATCGCTCTTCAAAGTGTATATCAGAGGAAATGCACGTTTAAATATGCGCATGTATATTCCTGTGGCCTGCTGCCGCACATGTGTCGAGGGGATAATTATCCTTTCTCATGTCCTGTCCGCAGCATACTGTCCACTCAGGATCTCCTCTCTCCTCAAGCCCATTTTTTCCCCTCAAGTTTTTTTTCTTATGTTTACGTGCCCACTTTTATGTCCATGTCTACATTTATCAATCAATCCCCTCTCAAACAATATCTCCTCATCAATCTGTGGAATACCTGTTTCTCCTTCACCCTCCCTTTTCCCCACCATCTCGCCTCACCTTACTCCAACTCCTTCATCTCTCTGCTGCTGCCGCTGTGTGTGTATGTGTGTGTGTGTGTGTGTGTGTGTGTGTGTGTGTGTGTGTGTGTGTGTGTGTGTGCGTGTGTGTGTGTGGATGGGATGGAGCCCAGCTGTCGAAGTTGTCAATCACTTTGCCAGGAGATGAAATCAGGATGTTCAGAGGACACACAGCATCTATCTGGCACTCTGCAGATATGAGCACTGCAAGCAGGGGTTTGTGTGTGTGTGTGTGTGTGTGTGTGTGTGTGTGTGTGTGTGTGTGTGTGTGTGTATGCTTGTTTATCTGTGAATGAGGAGGCTACGAGGTTTGAGGTGTGTGCGTGGTAGGTGAGAGGTATTGATGAGTATGTGTGTGTGTGTGTGCGTGTGTGTTTCTATACCCAGAAAGGTAATATGATAGATAAATCAAGTCTGGGATGTAGAAGAGAACTCACCTAAACTCAACAGGACAGATAAGATTTGACTTTCTGCTCATTTGCATTCTCCTGTTGTTTATAAATCACTTAATATTATTTACTTGTGGTTTTGCTTGTCTTTTCTATCACATGATTTATTGCCTGTAAATAGGATTGCAGCAGGTCTTTAACTGCCCTGCTTGTGTACAATAACCTTTATTTCATTTTCTTGTTTGAGCAAGAGAAGATAAGCTGTATAATTATAAATATACTGTATTATACATATTTTCTGACTAATATCTATTGATATCTACCCATGTAAATAGTTTAATTTGTCAGTACAATCCACGGAACTTGTTTTTTGACTATTTTATAGGGGCTGTGGAAAATAGTTCCACTAAAAACTGTTGTCAGCGTGTTGTGTGTATTAATGTATTCAAGGTGACAAAGACTGTTGCTGGAAAGATGTAGTCCATCCATCCATCCATCTTCGTCCTCTTATCCGGTATTGGGTCGCGGGGGTAGCAGCTCCAGCAGGGGACCCCAAACTTCCCTTTCCCGAGCCACATTAACCAGCTCCGACTGGGGGATCCCTAGGCGTTCCTAGGCCAGGTTGGAGATATTATCCCTCCACCTAGTCCTGGGTCTTCCCCGAGGCCTCCTCCCAGCTGGACGTGCCTGGAACACCTCCATAGGGGGCATCCTTACCAGATGCCCGAACCACCTCAACTGGCTCCTTTCGACGCAAAGGAGCAGTGGCTCTACTCCGAGCTCCTCACGGATGACTGTGCTTCTCACCCTATCTCTCACCCCTAGCCTTCATAACCATAGGTGAGGGTAGGAACGAAAACTGACCGGTAAATTGAGAGCTTTGCCTTCTGGCTCAGCTCTCTTTTCGTCACAACGGTGCGATAAATTGAATGTAATACCGCACCCGCTGCGCCGATTCTCCGACCAATCTCCCTCTCCATTGTCCCCTCATTTGCGAACAAGACCCCAAGGTACTTGAACTCCTTCACTTGGGGTAAGGACTCATTCCCTACCTGGAGAAGGCACTCCATCGGTTTCCTGCTGAGAACCATGGCCTACGATTTAGAGGAGCTGATCCTCATCCCAGCCGCTTCACACTCGGCTGTGAACCGATCCAGTGAGTGCTGAAGGTCACAGGCCGATGATGCCATCAGGACCACATAATCTGCAAAAAGCAGCGATGAGATCCCCAGCCCACCGAACTGCAACCCCTCCCCACCCCAACTACGCCTTGATATCCTGTCCATAAATACTACAAACAGGATTGGTGACAAAGCGCAGCCCTGGCGGAGGCCAACCCTCACCTGAAATGAGTCCGACTTACTGCCGAGAACCCGGACACAGCTCTCGCTTTGGTCGTTCAGAGATTGGATGGCCCTGAGAAGGGACCCGCTCACCCCATACTCCTGCAGCACCTCCCACAGTATCTCCCGGGGGACCCGGTCATACGCCTTCTCCAGATCCACAAAGCACATGTAGACCGGTTGGGCATACTCCCAGGCTCCCTCCAGGATCCTTGCGAGAGTGAAGATCTGATCCATTGTTCCACGACCAGGACGGAATCCGCATTGTTCCTCTTCAACCTGAGGTTCGACTAGCGACCGAACCCTCCTTTCCAGCACCTTGGAGTAGACTTTACCGGGGAGGCTGAGAAGTGTGATACCCCTGTAATTGGCACACACCCTATGGTCACCCTTTTTGAACAGGGGAACCACCACCCCGGTCTGCCACTCCTTAGGCACCGTCCCAGACTTCCACGCAATGTTGAAGAGGCGTGTCAACCAAGACAACCCCTCCACACCCAGAGCTTTAAGCATTTCTGGACGGATCTCATCAATCCCTGGGGCTTTGCCACTGTGGAGTTGTTTAACTACCTCAGCGACTTCCACCTGGGAAATTGACGACAATCCCCCATCATCCTCCAGCTCTGCCTCTACCATAGAGGGCGTATTAGCTGGATTTAGGAGTTCCTCAAAGTGCTCCTTCCACCGCCCTATTACCTCCTCAGTTGAGGTCCCATCCTTACTGTACACAGCTTGGATGGTTCCCCGCTTCCCCCTCCTGAGGTGGCGAACGGTTTTCCAGAAGCACCTTGGTGCCGACCGAAAGTCCTTCTCCATGTCTTCTCCGAACTCCTCCCACACCCGCTGCTTTGCCTCTTTCACGGCAGAGGTTGCAGCCCTTCGGGCCCTTCAGTACCTGGCAACTGCCTCCAGAGTCCTCTGGGATAACATATCCCGGAAAGATTCCTTCTTCAGTCGGACGGCTTCCCTGACCACCAGTGTCCACCACGGTGTCCGTGGGTTACTGCCCCTTGAGGCACCTAACAGCTCCGCCCCTCTCTTCACCCGAGTGTCCAAAGCATACGGCCTCAGATCAGATGAAACGATTATAAAATTGATCATTGACCTTCGGCCTAGGGTGCTCTGGTACCAGGTACACTTATGATTATCCCTATGTTCGAACATGGTGTTTGTTATAGACAGTCCATGACTAGCACAGAAGTCCAACAACAGACAACCACTCTGGTTTAGATCAGGGACGCCGTTCCTCCCAATCACACCTCTTCATGTATCTCTATCATTGCCCATGTGCGTGTTGAAGTCCTCCAGCGGAGCCCCATACACGACTCCATTCAAGGTCTCCAAGAAGGCCAAATACTCCGAACTCTTCTTTGGTGCATATGCACAAACAACAGTCAGAGTTTTCCCCCCCACAACCCGCAGGTGTAGGGAGGCGACCCTCTCGTCCACTGGGGTAAACTCCAACGTAGCAGTGCCCAGCCGGGGGCTTGTGAGTATCCCCACACCCAAGACTAGTGTGTAGAGGTAAGCCTCACCAGATCCAACTGGTAGCGCTCCACCTCCCGCACCAGTTCCGGCTCCTTCCCCCACAGAGAGGTGACATTCCACGTCCCCAGAGCCAGCCTCTGCCGCCCAGGTCTAGTCCGTCGAGGCCCCTGACCTTCACTGCCACCCATGTGGCAGCGCACCCGACCCCAGCGGTTCCTCCCACAGGTGGTGGGCCCATGGGATGGAGAGAGAGGTGCCACGTAGCTTTTTCGGGCTGTGCCCGGCCAGGCTCCGTGGCAAACCCGGCCACCAGGCGCTCGCTGATGGATGTAGTGCTGTTCTTTATTTTTTTTAAATGCTGTGAAACTAAATCCCGTTCACCTACAAGTAAAACAATGTTTTTTGTAATTTATACCGACCAGCCATTTAAATAAAAGATCTATCTACTCACATTATTCTTTCCCACATATGTCTTTGTGTTTCTCTATTTCTTAATGTCGGTGTAATTTATTATGGTCCCAATAAGTAATACAACTTAATTCATTAACTGAATGTAAAATAAAGGCTTTAACAAAATATATTGACTTGAAAATTAGATAATATTACTCATTTGTTTTACTCAGTGTTTTAAATACATTTTTACGGTGTGAATTCAATAATTAAAAAACTCTCACATAGCTTGATGGAACTTCACTGATACTATTTCACGGATGAAAGTTGAATGACTTGAGAGTACGCACACAGTTGATCCTTCTAAATCAGATGAACAGTTTGTTCAGGGTGAAGAGTGTGTGTGTGAATGTCATTCTGATTGGTGGTCATAAGACTTAACAAACTAAAACTCAACTCTACCTTTATAATTGCTTGGATTAAAAGGGAGAGAATGAGCCCACGTCTGTTCTGTAATAATATGATTTAAATTAAATGATATAGGCTACCATATATCATCTGAAATAATCTTAAAGATATATAGCATCTGAAAATCATGTAATAAAGCAGGTATCTTTTCATGCAGGCTGTTCTCATGAACCTCTCATAGAGCTACAAAAAGTAAAGCACTGTAATTTGTATGTATTTTACATATTTATCGCAGTATGCACCACATTGACAGCTGCTGTATAAGGTCGGGGTGGATGGGCGGGACATAAAACACAGAGCTTTCAAGTAGGGAAGTGGAGTTCATGTGGGGAAGACACAAGACTTTCCCAGGAAATGCGTGTTCACACTACTTAAAGGGGCCAGTGTTTTAATCCAAACCACAATCTTTTTTCAACTCTTAACTAGTCGTTTTGGTGCCTAAACTGAACTGTTGTTGCCACATGACAGTCACTTTTTGTATCTGGCGCCCTGTAGCCCGGCGCCCTGTACCCCGGCGCCCTGTATCCCGGCGCCCTGTACCCGGTTCAAAGTTACTTTTTGTTGGCTGAATTTTCCTGTAAATACCACTTAACTCAACTGTCACGTGACCCATAATTTTGTAGGACATCATAGGAATTGTTGAGCATAACTTTTCGTACGATTATAAACAAACCCGTTTTTAAGAATGCGTTGTATCATGTCAGTATATCATATTCTTTGGTTGTTTTTCACATATTTTCAAACAAAGTTGTAATTAATCAAGCCAATTGCCTTTCATTGTGCCTGGGGCTTTTCGTGTCCCCTTGGGGTCTGGGATCTGGGGCCAGTTGCCTGGTTGGTAATCCAGCCTCAGTGAGAAATTATGGCAAATTATAAAATCACCTCATCACCAATCAGCTCTCATTATATGTAATGAAAATGTAATTTGATTGGGCTCATAGAGAGTGGTTAGCCTCTTCGTCTACTGAGAGGTACTCAGAAGTTGCACAGTGTTTTGTGAATCTCTTCAGGGACACTCTTTTGACCAAAACAGTTTCACACAATCTCCTGCACATTCATGAATCACTCTTCAGCATAGGTTTCTTACAGCCAAACAGGTGCACAGAAGGATGGGGCCGAAACATAACCAGTGTCTGACTCAGGGATGTGTTTAAAGGGGTGACACGATTTATTTAAAATTCACACCTCAAATTGTAGAAGAACTGATGAGTCACATAACAGTATGTCTGTGAGCTTTATATTTAGAGCAACACTGCCTCACTGAGTCATGCTGCAGAGTTAGTAAAGTGTAGCCGTGAAGGAGTTCACAGGCATCTTTAATGTTAGATAATCCCATTGCCACTTCAGTGCCAAACATGTCAGTAATCACAATATAAACTTGAAAAATATAATACATATCGGTATTACTTTGAAAATAGCTTTACTCAAATCCAGATGTGACCTCAGCCCTCACTCTGAACCTATGTGTGTGTGTGTGTGTGTGTGTGTGTGTGTGTGTGTGTGTGTGTGTGTGTGTGCTTCCATTCATACAATATGCGTGTGTAATGTCAATCCGCTCTAGTCATCCTACACTTATCCTTCATCCTCTCTGCACCCAGATTTAACTGTCGAACAACCCTCCCCGTTTTACACTTTCTAAACCCCAGCACTTAGCCAACCCCTGGATCACAGACACAATTTTTATCTTTCCAAAATGCCTGGAACCTTTTTTTCCCCTCACTGTCTCTAGCTTGCTCAACATTGCCAAATGGAGCCAAATTGAACCAACTTAAAAGAACGTGTGAGATCTTTTGAAGAGAAGCATGACATAAACATAGCTGAGGATGAGAGAGAGATGGAGCGGTGAACATGCATCCCCTCTCCCTTCACTTGTCCAATCCCCAAATGTGCATAATTCTGTCTCAGAGGAAGCTCCGCTGCTCTTAGATGTTGTGATTTGCATGGATTTGAAAAGGAGATGGGGTGGATTTCCAGGACACTCATGACTGAATGTGACCATAGAGCCATGCTGGATTAAAAAAGCTGGGTCTTTGATAAGTAGATGAGGGAGAGCAAGGGGGAATGAGAGGAAAGGTGATTAGAGGCCAATGGCTGACAGTGGCTGTAAAGATGGCACATTTCTGAACAGTGATTTACAGCTAAGGCATCTCAGGGTGTATAGATGTGGGGAATGATGTTGTTCAGGCAGAGTGATATGTGGAGGTATGAACCAAAATGATGTATATTTTTGAATACATATGAGTAAGTTTAGTGAATAGATGTACAATAAATCATGCACAAAGTTAAGGTCCTAAGCTCCGAAACACAGCCGTATCAAAAGAAAATGTCAATACCAGCAGCAATACGACGTTAAAGTATCAATTCCAAAAATATACATTTTTCAATACCTTAGATTGAGACATTTATGTGTTTTCTATTTTGAATCTTTCCTTCAACAAAACATGCCCAATGCTGTGTTTAAAAGAATATTTTGGGAAATGAGCTTATTTTCTTTCTTGTCCAGAGTTAGATGAGAAGATCAATGCCACTCTCATATCTGTGTGGTAAATTCTACCTTAGTTAGCTTAGTTTAGCACCAACACTTGGAACAGGGGGAAACCGCAACACTGTCCAAAGATAAGAAATAGTCCATAAACCCCCCAAAAGAATTGACTTTTTTACACTTCTGCTTCTTGGTTGAATTAACAATCAATATACAGTATATTGTTAAGTTAGTGAGCTTTAAATGTGTTGATAGGAGAGATTTTCTGACCTTTTGACAGAGCCATGTTAACTGTCTTCTGGCTATTGCTTGATATTTACCAGGCAGGTATGTCGGGGGTGGTATCGAGCTTTTCATCTAACTCTCAACAACTTCCCAAAATGTTGAACTAGCCCTAATCACCCATAATCATTCATATTCCCACAAAAATTCATGAACACACAAATAACTCCTGCACACTTTTACAAACACACGTAAAAAAAATACAAGGCTCAAAGTTGGAAGGAGGCAGCTGGAAAAAGAAGTTCAGTTGAATGAAAGTGCAGCCTTTTGATACCTCAATGTTTAAGGTTTAGAATGAGTATTTATTCATTTCAAAGAAAGTGATTATTGCCTTTAATATTCAACTGTGAATGTTGTATAGCCTCCTGACCAATGTTGAATTGAATCTTACTTTCTTCAGGATAGGAAGGCAATGTCCACAAACTATTATTTCTGCACACTGTACAAATACCTAGCATCAATGCCCGGCTTTTGAATCAGTGTTCCTCACATAGAAGAGATCAGAATCTGACCTTGATGGGATGTGAGCAGGAAATGTATAAACCTAGTTGGCAGGGAATAAAAGAGAAATGACACATTCAGTATTAATCATACTTGCAAGAATGTGTTTGCTTCATTTGATGTGTTTCTCTTTTTCTTTCTATAGTTTTGTAGCTCTCTCTGGTTAAACCCCGTCTGATTCTTTTTTTACCCTCACTCCTTCCGCCACTAAAACTCCTTTTGTCAGCGTCCCTGGTCCCACTACTCCGGCCCCCTCTATTTGGTTTCAGTCTTGGTGGCCTCCCCAGAGTGTGGTGTGTCTAACCAAGCTGTCCGTGGCTGTCTGTCAGTCACACATCAACTCTCAACCTTGGGGGAGAAACAGAGCGGGGTGGAGGAAAGAGGAAGAACACGGTTACTGTTACTGTGGGATGGGCGTCTGAATGTGTACACACCTCTGCTTACATATATTGTCCTACATGTATATATTTACTGCAAGTCTGCAAGGAAAACAAAAAAGCAAGCACTTCTTTTACTAATCTGTCTGTTTTCTCTAAACCACTACTTTGCTTCTCACGCCCCTATTTCATTTTATTTTTTCCTGTCGGCTCCTTCTCACAATTTATTGAGTCCCTGCTCCCTGTGTCGTCAACCCCCCTGCCTCTCTGTTCAAATGACAGGCTCCCCTCTTAGCCCCTGTCTCCATGGCTGCCACCTTGGCAGCAAGTGATATTGTGAAGCTGTGTGGGAGTTCTCCATGGTGGTAGACGTTTCGGGCTATTTTCTTTTCCACCGGCGAGGCTTATAGATCTGGAATATGAAAGTAAATATCAAATTAAGTGTATCTTGAAAACATCTGAACTCTCCTACTTTGACCCCAAATACCACAATCTGCATACTATATGAGGACAAAATTAAAGGACAGGGAAAGGTCTGATGGATATACACTGACTAGTTCTAAAGATTTACTAAAATAATTTTTTTAGAGCCAGTCACTTGTGTTCTCCCTTTAGTACCTTAATGATCCACATTATCTTTTATTGTAACCCATGGTTAGATGAAGAGGGGGATGAAAAGGAAACCTGATATATCATTACTCGGCCCCCTGCCCGCACAATCTCCTTTAGAAGGACCGCCCACAGTGACACACTCAAATTATTCATGGGAATAGCAGACCACCTAGCACCTAGCAGGAATATCACTCATCCATCCTCAGATACATGGGCACTTTAATTTGATAGTGTGAAATTGGAGCGCCTCTGAGGAACCTCCCCAAAATCCTATTTCCTCTTTCTTCACTGTCACTGGTACCTGTATATCTCTGGAATTCCAGAAAACTTATAATTTGCTTACTTTTTTATGATAGTCACACGACTATGATCTCTCTCTTACTGTTCACTCAATTTCCCCCCCAACAAAACTACATTGACACTGTGTCAAGACACTAAGTCTTTCAATAGACATACTTTGGTTCACGCACATTGTGTCTCAGTAGTATTCCACCTCATAAAAAAAGTCTTTGCTACCTTTGCTGCTGGTGGAGTCTGATAGCATGAGATTCTTACATCCACTATACTTTACACAATAAGAATAGCTCTTTAATTAGCCTGTCCTTTTTTTTCTTTCAATAGAATAGAATAAAATCAGCATCCTCAAGTAGCAGTTTCTCTGGATTTGATGATTTTACCACAGCAGTAATTTGTAGAATTATAGAGTGTTGTCGTCTTCAAAATTTGGAGTCAGACAAATTGAACAGAATGACACAATTGTTCTAAAACCACTATAAATGTGAGGAGTAAAGCGCTTCAACAATGAGCTGAGCTTGACAGAGAATTAGCATATTATAAGTGACTGTACTTACTGTATATATCATGAAAGAAATTACTTCTGTGCCTGCAGGAACATGGCTGTGTTTTGTGGTGTTGGAGGTTTCATACTGCACTGCCTTGGGCTATGGATCTGGCTGAATGTTTTCCGATAGATGTGCCTCTCTATTCCACGTCAGCAGTGGGAGAGGCTAAGAACACATTTACTCCCAGTTGCACATACTGCCCTACTTTAGTCCAACACCACTGTAGCTCCCAGTCTTTCTTTTGACTGATGCTTGCAGAGCCATTCTAAAAAAGGATATATATTGGAGAGGAAATGGACTACAACATTTCTGACAATTTTCGGAGCTTTCATGTCTTCTCATGTCCGGTACAAAAGCAAAGAATCCTCTCGAGTTGGAGTGGTTCACAATATTCATAAGAAAAGGAGTTCACTGTGGTAATTGCAAACCCGCCTGACAACTCCTCCCAGGTTGTTTTCTCTCACTCCATTTGTATATCTTCTCTTCTCCATGAAAACAATGACATCCACCTGGAAATAAATAATAAAAAAGAAATGCATGGATTTTTTTTTTTTTACCGCTAGGAGGTCAGTAAAACAAAATCAATAGACATACCTGCAGATTAAAAAGCGACAGAGAGTGCCAGTCGAGTTTCCTCCTCTTGTCTCAGAAGATCCATACTGTCAGGAAATGCTTCACTGGTGGCAACAGAGTTTCCTGACTGACTGTAATCCTACTCTGTCCACTAACATACATTAATATGGACATCTGTACAGTCGAAATGTGTGTTCAGACTAAAAACAGATAATAAGTAATAAGGTTGAAAAAATCATACAGTGATGATTAACAATTCTTAAGAGTTGTCTTAAACCATTGTATTTTGTTTAAAACTTGTTTGAAAATAAATGATATGGTAAAATGGGTTAAAATGGGTAAAATTCAGACATTTGTAATTGTTCATCTAATTCTTTATTTGTTGATTCAAGATGTGTCGTCTACCGGTCTCAATCTGAAAACTTGTTAAATGTTACAAATATGATATTACATCATATTTTATTACATTACAATACATGATATTATTTCTGTTTTAATTGGACCTAGTGTTAGTCAGTGACACTGTGTTGTGTGTCTTGAATGTCATTTCTTCAGTCAGCACTGCAAAGCCAAAACCTCGCAGGACTATGTTCACTGTGTGTGTGTGTGTGTGTGTGTGTGTGTGTGTGTGTGTGTGTGTGTGTGTGTGTGTGTGTGTGTGTGTGTGTGTGTGTGTGTGTGTGTGTGTGTGTGTGAATGATTAGAGAGGGAACAATAGGCTAAAGGAAACAGAGGACTTGAGAAGACAGCCCCAGTAAGAAATCCAAAAGAAACTTCTGCCCACAACGTCTCTATAGCAACAACTGCTGTGGCTGCGTGCAGGAGTAAGCGCTCCTCTGATATTCTAGCAAATCTGTTGAACACTTGGGTTGGACACTGACATGTACCACATACATTAACATCATGATCAAATTCCAAGAACAGACATTACAGACTGATTAACTTATAACTGCAGCAACATCACAGTAATACACTAGGACTCACTTTTGTTGGTGTACTATATAAAAGTGACACTATTAAAATGTACATTTATACATACTATTAATTATGTTTTGACATGGTGTGATCCATTTTTTTTTAATACCAAGAAAGCTTTGTGCACAGTATATTTAATAAAAACAAAATGTTTCTGACTCCCTCACTCACACCCACACAACACACCCCACAATGACGCATAGCCATATTAAGCCAACGTCTGGCTATTGTTGCACTTTGACTTGCCAAAAGCTTAGCTGTCCTTTAGTCACTGCCATAAGACTGGGCGGAATGACTAAAACAAAAAACGAATAAGCATTTTAATCCAGAAGTCTATTGTTAAAATTTCAAAATGGACAGTTTCAGCCTACCTTCTCCTCTAATTAGAGATATTCTGTACCTCTCTTCCTATGAATCATTTGATCCTGGATTCAACAAGGGAAAACAGAGACAGTAAAATGGAAGAGGCCAACAAAAAAAGAATAAAGGAGGAAAAGTAAAAAAAGTCTGAGATAGCCTTTCAATGTTGAACATTCACTTCTCTCACAAAGTGCATGCACTGAGGGGTATGCTTATTAAGTTGATTATAGGCTTTGGCTGGTGCACTGAGCATTATGTGGGAGAGGAACCCAAGGGTGAGGCAAATTGTTGAGCTGAGAAAGGACAGCTATTCAGAAGTTTATACAAAAGTGTGGAGGTGCAGAATACATGCAGCAATGCTATGGAATATTGCAATATTCTTTTCACTATCCTATATATATATATATATATATATATATATATATATATATATATGTGTGTAATGACAACATGGCATGCAGAGTGCTCTCTGTCTCTATGTTGACTGCAATGCTTTATTGTGACAGAGAGCAGAAGTGAAGTGAAGCATGCACAGATGGTATCTGGAAAGCCCTGCTATCTTGTATAATGTTTGTCAGCAAGAGGTTATCAAGAAAACTTTTGCTGGCTAGTGCCCAGAGTGTGTGAAAAGGAATCAATGCTGGGCGACACACTTTCTTGGTATCCGGGGGCAGGGACCATCCATAGCGCAGCTGGGCTTGCTGAGAGCCTTGAGGCGAGAGGGCACCCCTCTGGTGCCTCGCGGGCAGACCACACCCTGCTGATACCCTGCAGGCCACAAGATGTCTGGCAAGGGCAGGGCACAGATGGAGTGGAGTGGAGTGTGTGTGTCAATGCTGATTCTTGGATATGTCAATTGCAAGCACAAGGTGAGTGAATGTTTCAAAAAAAGAGAGGATGTAAGACATGTTTTCTTCTGTTTCGTGTAGAAACATATGCAGATTTCCCTCTAAGGATAATTCATTAATTGAACATTGCACTTGCTAAAGTATAATTTCTGTGTGTGTCTCTTTAGTTAATTATATAAGGGATAATGTAGAGCGAGCCGGTCATTAGGTCTTAGCGTTATTATTCACATTAAACTCAACATTTCCGTTGATGGTGAAGTGATCCAAGCTGAATGGGACTTCTTTGGGAAGATTTTTGTTGACATTTCTGTCCTCATTCGTCTCGTGTCCTTGCCCAGGTGCTGCAGTTGACACACCTGGAAACACAATGTTACAATGTAACTATTGTCCCTGCGGCTGAAGTTACTGTGTAGCGATCAAAGACTGTATATAAAGATGTAGCGATAGGCGCTCACCAGATCTGCTGCCGTTGCCAGGTATAACAATTGACTTGGGTCAATAACACTGGATTTGTAAATGGTCGCTAGAGGGCGTTCTCTGTCATAACAAGGCTAATAGCAAAGAGCTTATTTTAAAATTGCCTATGTTGCTACTGGAGCTAACAGTGGGTGATGAGTGGCTGTGGATGATGGTCCCAATTTGGAGAGTTTTGTCCCCCAGTCCATAGTTCCTAATGGCCGGCCTGAGCCCAAGCTCTAGCCTCGCCTGATTAGCTGGACCAGGTGTGCTCAGCCAATCAAGAGCTAATCAGGTGTAGGCAGGCCAGGGAGAGCGAAGGACATGTGCAGAACTGGGGTTCTCCAGGAGTGGGAGTGGGCAGCATTATCTTAGGCTAAAACTAGACTCAAATTCTACCGCCATGCTAGTGGCACCATTTAAATATCTAAAATATGCATATAAGATTCATATAAGATGAAGTCATTCATCTTAAAAAGGCTGTTTATATTCAACAGTTGACATGTTTGAGATAGATGTTTTTTCCACAATCTATTAAATGAAAATAATATGAAATAAACATCTATATTGAAAATAATAGAATTGTATTTAACAAACAGCAGCAAATCTTTACACACATATATAGCATCTATTGTAGTTATTTTCCCTGCATGTTGTCTCTACGAAGAATGGGATTAGCATCAGTCATCTCTAAAAATAAAAAAAAATAAAAGTTCTGTTTCAAATGCAACTATAACTACATGTATTAAAAAATGCTAAAAAAATAAGTCACCTGACTCAATGTTGCTATTTATTGGTCCACAAGTGCAGGAAAATGCAATTTAGTGTTTTATACACTACAAAAACCGGCCTCCAGGGGTAATGGAATGTTTATTATCTAATCCCTGGCATGCAACCATATTTAATGGCATGAATAAGAATGAAAGGAAGTTTAAATAAGTTTAAAAAAACAATAATGGCAATCCTCTACCTTTCTCCAACATTTCTGCCTGAAAAGAAAAGTTATCTGAGCATGCAGTTCAGACTGTAAAAGGGGGGAAAGGGAGATGAAAAGGCTAAAGAATGAGAGAGAGGGAGAGAGAGAAAGGGGGACAGAGAGAGAGAGAGAGAGAGAGATTCCTTTGATGTTCCCTGCTACAACACATCACAAAGTCAAGTCAAAGGGTTTGTTAAAAATGCATGACATGCACACAACTAGAAAATAAGTAATGAACTTAAAGAAATAAAGATCAAGTGATTTCATAAATGCCTTGACTTCAAAGAATCAACTTGACTCGAGGGGAGGAAAATAGAGCGAGAAAAATACATATCAATGATTCCTTCTCTATGAGATTGCAGACTAATTATCCTTCTGCACCACAGAGCGGGCCGGGCAGTGCTGGAACGGAACCAATGAACGCATTGAAAGGAAGGCTACAGAGGTTTTTTGGACTTTGAGATAAGTTTGGGTAAACATTCAATATGCCCTCTGTCAAGTAGCCGTACAGTAGTATATGTGAACCTGCCATGCCAGCGGGAATGTAATAGACACAATCTGACTTTGCATTACAGCGATGGAACACCAGTTCGAGGCAAAGAAGCAGATAATTGCTACATAATTACATGCAACAGCAGCCATTAGACTATCCGATGAAAAAAAAAAAGGAAAAACACAATTATGAGAGGATGGTAATGAGGATTCAATCGACAGGGACGACGTTGCCAACACCAGAGAGACCTCTGTTCTCACCCAGTTTGACTCACATATGCTGGCCCACATTCCACCATCTGGCAGTGGACACAAGCATGAAATGACCAGACACTACGCAACATAATGACTTTTGCTATACTCAGTTTTTTTTTATTCTAATGGAACACCTTTTATTAATTCATCCCTTTACACCAAAGCAGGCTTTAGGGAAAAATGTGATGTGTACCCTTTTGTTCAGCCCGTCTTTGTGTGAAATTTGATACCTTGAGCATTTCTATCAAACTACACCTGATGCTGGATCAAAGCCTGGGGATAAAGGGCAGGGAAATGACAGATATGAGTAGCTTCTAATCAAATTCATGTCGGCTTGCCAGCTATTCACATGTTTAAATATAGCCAACAGCAAGGTAATATCCACTCATCAACCTGGCTATTGCTATCAGTTGGGTGTGCCGTGAAGTCTATTTTCACAAGGCCATATTAGTGAGCCATTGTGCCATTTTTCCCCCTTCCAACTCGCCTCCCTTTCCCCCCATTTGTCTCTTTATTCAATATTCGCAAATGTAATCCACTGAATTTGAAATCATTTCCAGCTCAAGTCAATGAGTGAAACCATACGCCCATGGTGGCTAAACCTCAGGAGCATATGGATAAATCAGAAGAGAGAAAAAGGGGGAGAAAAGGGAGGCGGGCGTGCAGGGGGAGGAGTGGAACAAAACTGGATCCTTTTACCCCTCAGGTCTCCCTGTTCCCCGAAAATGTAATCGGCTTAACCCATGGTGTTGCTGTGGGTTCTCTAGCATGAGCCAGACTGTGCCAAACCAGATCCCACCACCAAGACCAGAGAGAAGCAAAAATCAATGGCATACACCCTCTGACAAATAAGATTTCCTCCGTTGTGTTGTGTGTCAAAAGGGTGTGGGCATGTGTGTGTCTGTGTGCATGTCAGGGTGTTAAATACACGTACTGTATGGCCTTGTGCATTTGTGCTTTGTGTGTGTGTTTGTGCATATTTGGTAAGGAGGGTGGTGGGTGGTAAACGTCTGACATTTCCTTGCAGCTGGGGGCATCTTGGGCATGCTTGGGGGTAGAAAATAATGTGTACGTGCTGAGGGGAGGGGATGGAAGAGAGGGTGCCGGGAAAGGGGTGTGAATGGGAGCGGGGGGGACAGAGGGAGAGGGAGAGAGAAAGAAAAGCCCGGGGCTCTCGACTGCAGTGGCATTGCAGAGAGGTGTTATTGGAGGTGTATCCTTTCTCGTCTCTCTCTCTTTGCAGGGTTTGTGTTCTCTTTAGCAAGAGTGGAGATGAATTATTAAGCATAATCTTGAGAGAGCATAGAGGAAGAACATGGGAGGTGCTAAATGGAAGTGGTGAGAATGGGCGGTGTGGGAATAAGCAATGTTGAGAGTGAGAGGAGGACCAAGGACTAAGACACGTAGACAAATGGGACAGGAAGAGCAAAGTCTCTATGGCCGTGTAGTAAAATATACTGCAGCCCAGATACGCCTCTCCTCCACTTGGCCCTTTTAACTTCACTTTTGGAAGCAACGGCTGAGCTACACCTGCAGGAGTTGGAATTACCTCTTAATTACTGATGATAAATCTACATAAGGCTTTGGGGAGACTCCACTTTTAAGCCGGCTAACGAGACTAATTAACTAACGAGATCTCGGGGTTTGTGAGGAAGGGTTTGCACCATTTTGGATACTCTCTTTTTTTCATACAGTATCTCTTTATCTGAAACCCATCTCTGATATAAAATCTGTTTTGTCCTGTAAGTAAAACTACATCATAAAGTACTGTTAGGGTAACACATCCACTGGCAAGCTGATGCCCAAAGTCGAAAGAATTGTGTGTTACCATGAATACAAATGAATCTCACACATTGTTTCTCACTGAATGTTCGACTCTAAGTTTGTACAGTACACGCGGTACTTCGAGTACCGTGCGACCAGGGATATTCAAAGAAAGCCTCCTCAGTGAGTCTGATGCAACATATGAATAACTAAAGACAGTTTGCCATTTTCAACATGGGGGCTCCTGAGGAGGCCTTGTAATGGTTTAGCTTTGCTAAGCTGCAAGGTCTCAGCCCTGGAGAACTGACAAGCATTACCCTGCCTAAGATAGGCTGCAGCTGGGTAATAGCACGCATATACACAACTGCAGGAGCCACTCAAATATTTACACCCTTAAATGTACAGAGAATTCCTTGAGCATAATGCAATGTCTATCACACTCTTTCTCTCTCTCTGCGTGGGATGCATGTCTGAGTGCATGCATCCCACCCCTGTATGGATGGGTATGTTTCAGGATGATTGAGGAAGCATGTAGTGTAAATAAAGACTAGAATAATGATGACACAAAAACAGTGGTTTGGACTTCATCAATGCAGGGAGGGGCTTGTACATTCTCCTGTCTCCTGCTGGGCTCACTGCAGCTGCCAAAGCAACACTGGAGATGACAGGGGGAAAAGTGCTGTGCCAATTAGGGTGCCGAGAGAGAAAGAGAAAAGGAGGTGGGTGCAGCGGTGGGAGATAGTAACAGAGGGACAGAGTGAGAAGAAACCATACAAGTGAGAAAAGAAAAATAATGGCCTTAGACTGTCAAGGTGGATGCTGAGCCAAACAGAGGGAGAGGAGAAGGTAAACACCAGTGGGACAAACAAGTCAGCAGGGACAAGAGAGAGGGAGAGACGCAGGGGGAGAGGAAGAGGAAAGGAGGGAAGGAGTGATAGAGGGAGAGTTAAATTGGCCTCTTTCCCCTCAGGCTCAGTGGCTTTACAATGGAGCCTCACTGGGAAAGAAAGTAACGCGCCAAACAGGACCCACAGGGGACACAGGTAGGTGTGTGTGTGTGTGTGTGTGTGTGTGTGTGTGTGTGTGTGTGTGTGTGTGTGTGTGTGTGTGTGTGTGTGTGTGTGTGTGTGTGTGTGTGTGTGTGTGTGTGTGTGTGTGTGTGTGTGTGTGTGTGTGTGTGTGTGAGTGAGTGAGAGAGAGTACCTGCATGTCAGAGAGAGAGTAGGAATTACAGTCATACATAGTGAGGCAGGTAGAAAGAAAATGCTATGTGTGAGTGAGAGCAATACTGTGGGATCTGTGGTAAAGCCTGTCACCCATGGTCAGACCAGCAGAGTTGGGTGGATTTGGAGGCACAGCAATAGCGGCCATTGAATCAATGAATTCCCTTTCTGTCTGATTTCAGAATAACAGAATAAGCTTGTTTTAATTTGGCGATCCCTGATTTGTATTACACACAAAGTATTTGTTTCGACCATCAGAAATTAAACAATTTGTGTGAGCATAACATTCCAATTTTTAGTTGTGAAATTCATGTGATGTACTTATTGACAAACGTATTAGGCCTAGCTGATAAGACATACATGCTTATACTGTATTTTATTTTTACTGTATGTTTATCTTTACTGTATGTTGTCTATGGTCTGTTGTCTGTCTGTCTATCTGATGAGCTGTATGATGCAAGATGAATTTCCGAAAGGATCAATAAATGTCTATCTATCTAATCTTTATTTGTATTTCTTATTATATTGGTTTGCAGGTACAGAAAAAAGCATTAAAGAAGATGGAACAAATGTGACATGAGAGGTCACACACACACACACACACACACACACACACACACACACACACACACACACACACACACACATAACAAACATAAAAGTGACACATGCAAATTGATTTACATGATTTTAGTCTTAAAATTGTTTGATTTTAAAGAGGTATTCCAGCTATAGTCTTGTCTTGTGCCTAGCAACACTGGATCCTACACTTTCAATAAGGCAACCAATAGAATCATTTCCTGTGACCCTTCCTGCCTGGTAAATGCACATGACTTTCAAACTCCATGCCATGAATTAGTAGTGTTATCTCCAAGCTCAAACTCGTATAGCCCTGATGCACTATGACATTATCTTGGGTTATTTTCTCAGACTTGACAAATCTCCTCCACAGCCACATACAATATTATACATCTAATTTTATGAGCTTAATAGGAATCTCTATGGCTGCTAAACTGATCTGCATGTATACTTTACTTGCTACACCTGGAACCATCCACAAGATTTACAGCACTTGGTCAGTCAATGTTGAATTTGAAGTAGAGATTGAAAAATAGTCCAAAGAATTGTTTCTTATCTTTTCTTTTCCACTGGCTTTGAAATGGCTACAGCACTCTTACAGCCACAGAGCTGTAGGCTAGAAAACACCCTGCTGACTTTTCCTTGGCTGGTCGGTCCTTGCATCTCCCCTTGGTAGCAGCTGGTCGACCCCCAGAACGGTCCACTACAGTGCAACATCACGCTGAGTCGCCAAACCTCAGTGCCCAACTTTGATTTTCCTAACAGGTGTGACTGGATGGCAGCATTCTGTATTTTTCTTCATTTCACTACGTGTGTTAGTTTCTCCAATTAAGACTAGTTTTGGACCCCACTGCTGTTTTTTTCTTTGTTTTTTAGAGTGAAACAGTTTATACATCAGCATCCTTGGCACATGATCTGTTAGTTCCGTTGTATATACAGTGTTCACAAACAATATTGCAATTGTACTTTTGGCAGTGATGTAGTACTCAAGATCAGTCTTCTTCTCGAGACCGGTCTCAGGACCACTTTTTGAAGGTCTCGTCTCGGAATTGATCGCATTTTTACTCGGTCGTGTTTGGTCTCAAATGAAGAGGACTCAGGATTTTATTTCAAAACCGCATCTACAGGGATATCACTAAATTGCCTGTGCATTGTCTGATTTATGTGTTAACATCAGTACTACGATTGGATGTAACACTTCCTGCTTCAAATGCAACCAATAATTTTAATCATTTCTAATTTGAAATTTGTTACTGTTAACCACCTTAATCCTTAACCTCCCCGCCCCCTTAACACGCACACCAAAGAAAGTGAATGCGGAAGACTGGAGAAGAAGCTCTGGCTGTCTGGGGGATGTCAGCCAAATCGTGAATGAAGAAGAATCTAAAAAAAATGTGTGCATGTTTTTTATGGGAATGTGGATCTTTCAGATCAATTTGAGGAGTGCCTATGGTTAGCATTTTTCACATTTTATCGTGTCATGCAGTGTAGGACTTGCACTGGTCTGGTCTTGGTCTTGGTCTTGATCTTTTTTGGTCGTGATAAACTCTGTTCTTGATGATGACTTGGTCTTGGTTTAGGTGGACTTGACTATGATACAGATTTTTTATAAGGACATTATTGTGATACTACAGTCATAACTGTTTTTCCTTTGTGTTTACCCTAGGACACTGTAAAGCAATGGCTGTATGGCAGATCGTTTTCTCATAGTTAAGAGATCCTCATTTCGTAATTATG
>NC_050173.1:48972558-49057558 GCF_008315115.2 Sander lucioperca | reverse complement strand
GTGATTTTCTGTAGTCTGGACCCGCTGTGGAAAGACGACTCCTGCCTGGGCCTCTTTCTGCATATTCTCAAATTGTTGTGTGTCTGCCCAATATGCTGCCTCTACCGCCTCTTCTCCAGTTTTCAGCTAATTGGCTGAAGCTTATTCTTCTATTCTTTTATTTTTCTTGCTCTTCTTATTTTTACTCTTGCTGAAACGTGCAAGGATTGATTTTAGAGCCTATTGTGTAGTTACTAGGAAGCTCTCCAGCTAATGTTTTGTTTTTCAGCAGGAGTAGCAGCCACTGGTGTATTCTAAAACTATTGTATACAACTTCCAGATATGATGGCTTCTACTATGTCAGTGTTAGTTTGTGTAGCATGGAAAGCCTAGGATATTAGTAGTGTTGGGAACAGCTAGCTTCAGATTTGCACTATTGGTGGGTTTGTCTGTGCTTTTCTGAGTAGTATTTTTCAACAAATCAGATAACCTGAGAGAAATCAATTGAGTACATTCTTCACACATTTTAGAGTTTGTCCAAACTTTATGAACTTTGGAAACGCTTAAGAAATGTTGGGAGATTCATGCTTCTATCAAACTTCTATCATATACTGTGCAAACTAATTTTGATGTCTGCTGTTGACACAGTTCTCCCCTCCAAAGGATAGGTTCCAATTTTTTTTATCTTAATGCAACATTCATGCCATATGTATGTTTAAAGAGTTGTTGGTTGCTATAATCATTCCCTCTCTTCATACCTGCCATGAAACAGTCTCTTTGTAGCAACTACAATGTAAAAGATGAGGGAAGAAGCCAAAGTCCTATGAAAAAAAAACATCATTTTTTTTACCATTGTTATTGTTGGGAATGTTTTCAACACATCCTCATTCTCATCCTCATCCCTAAAAGACAGAATAGGTCAATTGTCAATGACTCCCAAAACAATATATATGATCGTTCTACAGTATTTACTGTGGCACTGTCGCCGTGTTAAACATGTGACATGAAACATGAAACGTGTGGATATTGTAATCATGTGATCGCTGTAGTTAATGTAATGGGTGCAGTTTTAAACATGTAGTTACATCATGGATTGGCTTAAAATGAGTTACGTAAAACTACTAAAATTATGAAGTAACGTGACTTCACAGATGTCATCACGTCACGATCTAAGGTCCATAAAAGTCGGATCATTTTAAAACGGTTTTGGTTTCACACAGGACACAAACCCTGGTCTCTTGAGTGTGTTTGTTTGAACCATCCACCACCTCAATCTCCCTCATTATGTGGGATTTGGCACTTTGTCACCTCACTTCCTTGTTTGCATGGCACTGGATTCTTGCGATATTATGAGATCACGCAAAAATGTCGGGATCACATATCACACAAAAATCCATCCTGTCAGGCTTTAAGTAATGCGTTTTTGTCTGGCAGCTATGGAGGTGGTTTAGGTGTTTGGACGACCGCAACTGTTCAAAACAACAATGGTGAATGTGACAGATGGTGGTTCATCCAATCACCTGTTTTTTTGTTTTTTTTCTAAACAGTTTCCAATGATAGCTTCTCAGATGGTTCTGTGTAACAAACCATCTGGCACGTCCTGTTACCCTAACCTGTCTCCTTAAGTGGAAATTGGCCCTAATTTTATTTTTCCACATTTCAGCTCCTTGGTTTGTTGTGTGAATGTTGTTGTATGTTACTGTTTTTCTCTGTGTACAAGCTGCTCATAACTTATTAACCCTAGTCGGATAATGAAAGTTGTTTTGAATTTTAATTCAAATGACACATGAACATTTTATAAATTACTTTGTATCCTCCCAAGCAAAGCAAAAATAAAGTGTGAGGAGAAAGAAATGACTCATTATTATATCAAACT
The DNA here is from genome assembly GCF_008315115.2 of Sander lucioperca. Lineage (NCBI taxonomy): Eukaryota > Metazoa > Chordata > Actinopteri > Perciformes > Percidae > Sander > Sander lucioperca. Next base: position 49,055,703 of record NC_050173.1, on the reverse strand, counting down.
ACGCATTGCCCCAAACCACATCTTCAGTAGAGCTTAACTTTATTGAGAAATGTCAGAAAAGCCTTATAGTATGTTCATAAAAGTCGATAGCTATTTTGTGAGAGGTACTCCCAACGCACATTCCTAATAGCAAATCTTTTAAAACCCACAGCAGAGCATAACTAACAAAAGACGAATGCCTGCAAACAAAAATAATTGATCGCAAAAGTCCTTTCAAAACCATCCGGACACAGAAACACTATTACTCATTCGCCTCCCTCATTCTCACATACACATACACACATATGTGTGCATGCTGAAACACACACACACACACACACACACACACACACTTCCCATACCATCACAGTCGAGTGGTTTGGCAGAGCGACAGCAGCAGCAGTGGTGTGGAGCTGTCTGCTGTTCTTTGTGCACTCACCTTTCACCTCCTGCCATTTTAGCCTCAGTGATTCCATTAGCGCACCTGAATACAGATGCCGAGCTTAGTCCTCTGCTTTGTTCTCACCTGGCACATGAGGACACCAATGCAACAAACGTAACAGACAAAGTATAACAGGTAGGAAAGAGAAACCACAACAGCAATCAAAATGAGATACGAGGCCATATGACAGACGGAGAGATGGTACGTTGGTGTTGTTTGACATAATTCGCTTTCCACCTGTTTCACCTCATGTCACTGCTGTTTCTTTCCTTCTTCCACCTCTCAGTCCTGTTTCCTGTCAGTGTCCTTTTTTATTTTTTCAGTTGTGCTTTTAAAGGCTGCTACAGCTACATTTATACTGGTGATATGCAGAGATGGGGACTTGAGTCGCACTTAGGCTGCGTCTCATTTCTCTGTCTTACCCCTTACCCTTACCCCTTCCCCTTAGTTTTGCGCGTTCACGTGAGAGTAATTGAATTGATTTAAAAATTACGAAAGTCTTGTTTTGTGCTCTACACAGTCCTGTACATATATATTTGCAACCATATTTGAAATCGAAACGTTTTAAAAAATCGCTAGCTTGCTATGCTAACGCTAACACTAACGTTAAATTGTTTATTTGCACAACAGTCCCACATTTCTCTGCCTTGAATGGACTCCATGCATGTCTACAGTGTTAACTAAACTCGCAGCTAATTTGGATTGATATCAGTGTATAACACTACTTGCTTTGGAGACATCGATACGTGCTTTACATTTACCGTCCTGTATCACACACAGGGACGCCGAGCACCCAGCAGCTGATCCACTCTTGGGCTGAAAACGAGCAGAAGTTTCTGCATTCATGTTGTAGCCATTCAGTATTGTATTGGTACTGAATTATTGTAATCATGTAATTAATTCCTGTTCATGCACCTGTACATTGTCGTTGGTATGATACAGGACACTAATGAAAGAAATGGAGTTGGAGGGAAAGGTTACTGGCCAACAGGCATCAGACTGGGGTCTGGAATTTCAGAATAGCTGTAGTCATGTGTGTGACATGTAGGTTATGGTTGTAATAGTTGTAATAATGTTTACTTTATTGGGCAATAAAGACAGCTTTTTGTTAACAAAGAAAGTGTTTCTGAACATCAATGAATTCAAAACAATGATAACTGAAACATATATACAACACACCATGCAGTGTGTATACAAATATTTATTGCAAACAGACTTAAGTATGTATGATGACGTAACCAAGTGGCGTCTCTTTTCATAGGGGTATGTTTTCACCCCTACCCTTTACCACTCGGTTTCGAGGGACAAGGGCTAGGGGTAAGACGAAGGAGTAGGGGTAAGACAGAGAAATGGGATTCAGCCTTAAGTCGCACAAACAGCTGACTTCAGACTTGACTTGCGACTCGACCCAAAAGACTTCAGACGTGACTCGGACTCAAGCTTTGAGACTCGTCAACAACCTGTTTTCATGCAATTATTGCTTTTTAAATCTAAATGTATGAATAGATTCATGTATTTCTATTTTCTTTTATTGACGCATATGCGTCACATATACGTACAGGACATGCTTTGAATTCATAAGATTTAACAATACAGTGTTAAGGCCCGGACACACAGAGCCGATAATCGGCCGTTGGACAGTCTGGCGAAGTCGGTGACTCGAGTCTTTTTTGTTCCATGCTGTTGTCTGTCGGAGGGGCCGTCGGCCTTCATTTTGGCCAATTTGACATGTATAATCGGGAGGGCGGGCACTGCCGGCAGTCAGACTCAAATGACCAATCTGATTGGTAGAGTGCTAACCCGGAAACAGGGAGCGGAATGAGCGTGACTAGAGTCTCTCAAAATCTGACCCAAATCTTTTAAACTGACCATTGTCGATCTGAAATGAAGACAGATTCAGCAACTGCATGGCCTATTTGTCGCTTAAAATGTTTTCAGAAACACGTTTCGGTGAACTATTTTAGTAAAATAGGAGATCGTATTCTGAACAAACCGCCATGACAGTCTGGCTTTGAATTTCCGGAGAAACCAGACCCACGTGACGCGTTCGTCCAATCAGCTGCCGGTTTTCATTTTGGGGCAACAATACAGATTAGCGCCGCCTGCTGTTATGGAGACGTATTACGTCTCTTCGGTGTGTTCAGAGGCACTTTTTTTGACCAACTGGGGAGACTGATCAGTCCAACTGCCTTTTCTGCCAACGGTCGGCCGTCTGGTCTGTGTGTCTGCAGCTTTAGGGACAGATCAGATGGCCAGAGACTTGAGACTTGACTTGGACTCGTGGCAAAAGACTTGAGGCTTGACTTGAACCTGCCCCTCAAAGACTTGAGACTTGACTTGGACTCGAGCTCAAAGACTTGAGACTCGACTTGGACTTCCAAAAAATGACTTGTGAACATCTCTGGTGATATATGAAGCAAAATATGGACCACTGATGATGTTTATACTCTACACTGCAATAAAGACAGTGTATCACATTCTTGTATACACTGCACATGCGACAAATTAGGGATGTAAACAACTGGGAGTGAGATGGAGCAGAGACCCCCTACATATTATATAAAATTAAGTTGCATATTAAATTGAGCCTACAATGTTTATACATAATAAGCCTTTATACATACCTTTATAGTGCATAGAATACTAAGCTGTTAAAATAGGTGTTGGCATGATTTTATTAATTATGTTATAATGTTAAAATACATGTGGCTGAGTTAATCCTTATTAACTGTATCTGTGGATGGCTACCTAAGTAATTGCCTTACCTACAGGCCACTAATCCTATCATCAATGTTTTTTTTCACAAAGGCTGATTTATATTTGCTAATATGTTGGATTCATGTGAAGATATTTTAATTTGTGTAAAAAAAACTGTGGTGGCCCCGCTGCTGTAAGTCTGAGGACCCCCTAGGGCCCCGGACCCCCTGTTGAAGATCTCTGTTCTCGACAATGAATCCCAGTGACGTTGGTGATATTCTGGTTTTTCCTCTAATGGCCACCACAAGGTTCTTTGTGAATTGCCTCAACAGATATCGGATGGATTGGTACACATGTTCATGTCTCCATCAGGATGAATTGTAAGGAATTTTGGTGGGCCCTTCACTCTTCATCTAGCGCCATCATCAGGTCAAAATTCCAATTTGTCCAACACTTTGGTTTGCTGCAAAACCAGTGACATTCCCATCAACCAAAACTGTACAGAACTTTGTGTTTTGTGCTAATTAGCATCATACTAACAGTGAGAAAGTTTTTATTGAGACTTAGTTTAGACTTTTTTCTTATGGTTAAAATATGATATTATTTGTTTTTTCTTTTGAGCAGCTATATATACAAATATATATATATATACATATATATATATATATATATATATATATATATATATATATATATATATATATATATATATGAGAAGTGAAAATGGCAGCAGAAAAAAATAACAGAACAGAAACAGAAAATGAAACAGTCTAGATGATTTCTAACAAGTTCAGACTCAGGCCCTCTCCACTTACAGTATGATTTCAAAAACAGAGACGAATACATGTATTTTTGGAAAATAAACAGATACAGATTGTAGCTTTGCTGCAAATATTCCAAAAGCATACTAATCTAATCTATAACATTCATAATAAACTAAACATTTAGATATGGAAATACAGAATATTTGATACAAAAAGAGAATGACGTACTCTTATTTGAAATGTAGTGTATGCTCTCTTCCTCTCTCTCTCTGTCTCTCTCTGTCTCTCTCTCTCTCTCTGTCTGTCTCTCTCTCTCTCTCTATCTCTCTCTCTCTCTCTCTCTCTCTCTCTCTATCTCTCTCTCTCTCTCTCTCTCTGTCTATCTCTCCCTGAAAAAGACAATTGATATTCCTCCTTATCTCCTCACCAACAGCAAACATCACTTTCATCAAAGGCTCTCGTCTTTGATCAGGTCTTCAAAGAAGTGTGTCATCAAAGTCTATCAGGTTAGATATGAACTGGGAAAAGAGAGAGAGAGAGAGAGAGAGAGAGAGAGAGAGAGAGAGAGAGAGAGAGAGAGATTGCAGCTAATGCCTCTGGGTTACAGCGCACACGCATGCAGTAACGGGTCACTAATTACTAATTACTGCTGTGAAACACACCAATGCAGGAGCTGCTGTTTAGACCGCAAGAAGATGCAAACGAGAGAAGTTTCACAGAGCCCATTCACTCCCTCCACATCTGGATACAGCAGGAGAATGGCAGTGAAATGGAGCTAACAGCGGCAAAGGGCAGAAAGCTGTCCTCTCTGTTGGGCAAACATTAAACTACTCTTTGGTCCAACATGAATGGGCCCTGGTGGCACATCATCTGTAACACGCACCAACATTACATATCACAACACAGATGCCAGATATTGAGCCTCATGTCAAGCGTGATGAAGAAAAGGAGGAGGTTTTGGTTAGAGAATAATAGAGGGTAGTTAAGAGAAATTATCTCCATGGATAAATGCCTGTATCGCTAAGTGACTAAGTCCTCCCTGACTTCACTCGCTTTAAAAGAGACAAATTCTCATGTAATGTATCCATAGCAGCACATTGCATTACTCCTGTTCCCCAGTGCTGAAATATGAGTGCTATGTCACCTAAGGCTGCCAAGCTAACCGTTTGCTTAATATAGGAGGTAGCGACACAGCAAAAGAGAGAGAAAGGGAGCACTAAATGGCCTGATAGAAAGAGAGAGAAAAAGAGCGATAGAGGCTCCCGAGGAATAGTGCCATCTGCATGTGAATGAGTCTCACCCGGGGAGATCTCTTTTGGAGAAATTAATGATCTCAGGAAAGCAGAACAGAGACCGTGTGCTCGGTGGAAAAAGGAGCCAGTCTCCCGTTAACCTGGTCTCTTTCTCCTTCGCTCTTTGTACTCAGCCAGATATTAAACGTCCCTGGGCCTCCTCTGGCAATCCTATGCATATCTTCCTGATTAAATATCATTTCTTCAGGGGGACCGGTAGGCATTTGGTGAAAGGGCCATAATCAGAGAACAAGAAAAAGAGATTTTATTAAAAGGGGGCAGTGAGGTTGAGACAGGGAACAAATAAAGAAAAATAGAAAAAGAAAGAAAGGGTGAGGCTAAATCTCGATAGAATTGACATCCAGCTGAGGGCCCTGTACCTGGGTGGTAGGATATGAGAGTAAAAAGAGTAGGAACAGGCAAATAAAGAATAATCAGCACTGCTTTGTGGAGACCTCTATTTCTTACTCCGTCCATCATTATTCCTTTGTAGACATGTGGCTGTAATGCATGGCAGAGCTATGTCAGAATAGCCTCCGTGCTGAGCACCTTTATTAAATGAGAGCTTTGTACTTTTCTCACGTGGAAGTTCAAGAAATTTCAGTTTCTAAAATGCCATTTCTAATGCATCTAAGGGAGATGTATAACATGACAGAATTAAGCACTTTTAAGTGTTAATAAATGTATCTAATGACTTTAACAGATGTGAAACATGTATCTCACATGTGAGAATTGAACATCTACACAGTATAGTATAGCTCAAATCATATCTAATGTAGCTCAGCGTAAATTCTGTCAGGTAGACTTCTAATACGTTGTCTCTATTCTCTTTAACTGATCAGCTGGGCAGTGGGTGTTACGGTTCTGTATACCAATTAGAATCGGGCACGTATGTTCTATCCAATCACAGCATGACTACCTTGTTTTAAATATCTTCTCTCTCCCGTTTCTGTCAGTTGTATTTTCAGACGAGAGTGCGACCCGCCTCCTCCCCTTCTACCTCCAGGCATTGTCGACGGTGTATCGGTCTTCTCCCGGCTGACGGCCCATTTTATATCTCGGATTTTCTCACCACCACCACCAGTGTCTAGATTCCATTGGGGGATGTGTTTGGTTTTCCTAAACATTAATTGTATAGATCCCCTTTTACAATGGAGTCTAATCTCCAAATAATTGTTTGTACTTGTTTGGTTAATTGTTAGTAATAAATGTTTGCATATCTGCAACGAAGTCTCTCCTGATTGAAATGATATATGACATTGATTACACACACACAAACATATGAGAAGTTATACTTGTTGATAGATTCAGTTAAACACTTAAATTGTCCTTTTATTTGCTTTATTTTTGCTAAACCATTTTAGTAGTACCCGTACAATCTGGAGCTTCTTGAAGACTTCATCTGACCATGTATGTTCTTCCATTTGCCCTACCATTCACTTTAGTCTTTGATTTCTTTTAAGTCCCTTTATTACAACAGTAGTTTTGTATGGAATTGCTCCTAGCCTTGGCTAACTGGCTGAGGCAGCCTGGCTGACAGTTGCTCTTACAGTTTAGCGCTCACATTTGGCTGTTTACAAAGTCTAATAAGTGTGTCCCTGAGGCAGGCGATGCAGCTGCAGAGGAGGAGATTGCATTTTAGCTCCATTGTGAAGCTTGTGGTCTCCTCATCAGATCTGACAGGCAGTATGACAAGTCCTATCTGCCAGCTAGCTGATAAGTGCAGCTCGAGCTGCACTTAGGTGTGCCTCAATCCAATCATCCCAGTGAATGGCATTCACTCGCTGCAGCCGGGCAGGACTATCCTGGCTCAGTCGCTAATACTGTAACACGCTAAGCCACGGGTAGAAAGGTAGCCATGCACAATCGTAGCGTATTGCGTTAGATATGCTGCATCGGCTTGAGTTGTGCTGAAGTTGATTTGTATTAGTATTTTGTTTATCTAATAGAGTCTGCAATTCAGTACATGGAGCGCAGGAGGAGGGCGTTATCTTCTATATGTTGTGTTTTTTTTCTGTACACATAAATATAGATGGACAAATTAATTTAGAAACAGCAAGCAGATTACACCGATGAAAATATATTCCACTGCTTTATTTTTTACTTCTTAAATGGACTCAATCATGAGATCAGCAATGTTATCAATGTAATAAAGTAAAAAGAAAATTCAAAGACAATCATTTAGAGAAAATACTTATCATTCGTAAGCAGTGTTGGGCAAGTGTCTTCCAAAATGTAATACATTATTGATTACTAGTTACTGTCATGTGAGAGTAACTAGTTATATTACAATATTACTGTCTCTGAATTGTAATGCTTTTCACTACTTTTGCGTTACTTTTGAGTTACTTTCACCAAAATAAAAGCAGAAGTATGACTTGGCAGGTAACTTGTGAATTTCACCAAGGGATCAACAAAGTCTCATCTTTATCCACTTTAATACATCCTAATGTATTCATATTATTTTGTATTATTAATCTGAATCTGCAAAGTAACTAAATCTATAAAATAAATAGTTAAGTAAATCATACAATAGCCTACTTGACTCTGAATTGTGGTGGAGTAGAAGTAGCCTAATAAGTAGGAGAAAATGAAAATACTCAATTAAAAGCACCTTACAATTGAATCAGGGCCGGATTGGGACTCATTTTCAGCCCTGGAGTTTCATGCCTTAGACCGGCCCACTTTAGTTCACGACTGACTATATTAAAATAATGTAATTAAAACCTCAGAATATAAGTCTGCAATAGGCGCACTGTTCTCTACAGCCTTGTCATTCATTGTATTTTTGAAAAATAAATCTTACATCAAGATGCATTTACTAAACAAGTATGAAAAAACACCTCAAAATTAAGTGATGTTTTGCTTAAAACAAGCTACATTATCCACCAATGGGGTAAGAAAAATAATTGTTTTAGATTTAGCTTGTTTTAAGCAAAACAAAAAACAAAATCACTTAATTTTCAGGTGGTTTTTTTTTTTCAGAAAACAAGACAATTTCTTATGCCATTTCACTTGTCTAGTAAATGTATCTTGAATTAAGAATATTTAGATATTTGAACTGGAAACAAGTAAGATACTAAGTAAGAAAAGCATTTATTTTCAGTGATAATGTTTGCTTATTCACACACTATGGTACAACAGCAGCTTAGGCTACCTGTGTCTTTCACAGTGAGAGCATTAGTCTCTTTCCAACTGGGTCCTGGCTCTGTTTCTGACACTAAATGAAATTTTTTACATTTATTTCTCACCACAAATATCCCCTTTTTACAAAGCTTTCAAATCAAGTCAAGTCAGTTTCATTAATGTATTGCTGAATCATCAGGTATCATTAATTATCTCAGGGCATTTTTCATTGAGCACGGCTCTTCATTACTATTAGTTCTTCTGAATGACAATCCTACCTGCCCATTCTGGTGTGTTGGGCTCATGACTGGAGCTTGGTAACGTTACTGGGCCTTGCTCTTCACTGTTAGCAGCAAACCGGACTAGAGGCGGCTGCTGCTGAAGAGCTACAAGAAAAAGTTTGATACATGAACGGTGGTTTGCAGACAACGTTGTTTTGCACGGTCGCTAGCATCTTGCACTGCTCCTAACTACCTTAACGTTAGCTTACTTACCGGCCTCGTTCATTTGTTTTTTTGAGGAAAAATGTGCTCAGCTTAGAACATTTGGCCGCGTCAGTTTCCAAAGCTTTCAGCGCCGCCTTTGCGCTTCCTGTTATCCATTTTTATCTGACTTTTTTTATTTTGAGCAACTTGCAAGGTCCCTGGCCGTGGCCAGGGAGTCAAAAGATAATCACGTCATCATTAACCTGCAGGCTGCACTCTGCGAGAAAATATTAAATAAAAAAGAGTGGGGCTGCGGTAAAATAATAAATAAAGTGGGGCTGCTGTGAGTGCAGGCAGCCTAGGGACAGCATCCATATTTCAACCCAGTGCCATGACAACAACGGCCCTCGCGGCCAAAATAACAGACCGGCCCACCGGGAATTTTCCCGGTGCTCCCGATTAGCCAATCCGGGCCTGAATTGAATCGAAGTAGCCTACGGTATATAGTTACTTTCCACCGCTGATAAAATGTAATGACATTACGTGTAGCAAGACTAAACATTAATTCCTGACATGTTATCTGTCAGTTGCTCGGGCACATTGCTGTCGGCACTGACAGGACCCAGATGTCCCTAGCCTACCGTCTTGGGTTCTGGCTCTGACCACGGGAACAGTGACGAGACAGCTCGCTTCAACGCAGCGTAAAAAACTGCGTAAAAAAGCAGCCAACTCAACCACCGAATCCAGCAACAGGAAATAACACTCGTGGACTTTTTTTTCTGTACCGAAATGTTTCGCGGTGGTGAATTCTTAAAAAAACAAACGCCACTAGATGTCGGGTTAAAATGCGTTGTAACTTGTGATACTGAGATTGTATCGGGTATAATATTACCAACATTTTATTAGTAATGCGTTAAATTACTGCGTTACAGCAAAAAGGAATACATTACTGTAATTGCATTACTTTTGTAACGCGTTACTCCCATCACTGTTCGTAAGTGATGTTTCTTCCAAACAGCCACTCTTTAAAGGTACACTGTGTAGTGTTTTAAGTATTGTATTAGCTAAAATCAATGTCTTCATTCATAAATATGTCTTCATTGGTGTAAAATGACCTCTGCCAATGATCTGACTTATCCTCGTAAGCGAAGAATTTCTTCTCTGTATTTACATTGGACAGGCAAGTCCAAGAAGGCTTCCATGTCGTTCCTCCATTTTGAAAAACTATAATCGCTGAGAGGGACATAGAGCAGTAGCAACGCGTTTTCGTTGAGAGCCAGCGTCACGTGACTGAAACCAGCTGAACCGGAGAAGGAGATCAGTGAGAGACGCCTGTCACTGCACTTTAGTTCATAATGGAGGATCATACTTATGCCGAGACACAGGAGAAGGAATCCGTAGCGAGGCGCTAGAGAGCACTATTTGTTTGAATGCAAAATACAATTTCACCGCTAGATGAGAGAAATTCCTACACAGTGTACCTTTAAGAGACAAAAGCACACTATTTAACATGTCGTGGTTTCATGCAACTACCTCGACTGAACTGCAGTTATCAAACCGCCTCTGATCCAATAGAAACTTCAAATTTCAGTTTTCCCGCACGTATAGATCATTCTGACTCCTTCATGCTCGACAAATCCAGTTGTAGTCACATACAAATCTTTTTCCTTTTGAGTTCTGTGCATATAGCTGAAGCATGGCTGTGGTGGTAAAAATGCTGCGATTATAGTTACATTATTTTTGTTTTTAATTGTTGTAATCTCCATTTAAGTTATACATTGGTTACATGCTCTGTGTTCAGTTATTGTATGTGTCTTTATGTATGTAAATACGGTGCAATTCTGTAATCCTCAGTCAGTCATGCTAACAATAAGGCATCATGGAGAACCAAGCCAAGTCCAATTAACAAGGCCTGTAACAATCTTCTGTTCAAAGGAGCCACATACTGGGCTTTCATTTGCACCAGAGATGTAATGTGCACTGACAAATGGTGTTTTCGACTTCCCCTCTGTTTTGGAAAGACAGGGTGCTGACAAAAAGAACTGGCAAATTCTACTGTGTCATTAGTCTTCACATTTTCCTTGTAATTTACTCGCCACACATTGTACATGTGCCAGACTACTAATAGGTTTCTGTAAAGTGACAATCATTGTAAAATCGAATTTCAGCAACATTTTCTTACACAACTCCTTAAACAACTCGAAAAAAGTAAAATAAGGGGAACACAATGAAGAACAAATTGCGAGTTTAATGAAAAATTGTTGAGACATCAACAGTCAACAATTGCGACAGTCAATGGTCTTTCTTAGTTATACAAAACAGCCCAATTAAAATTCAGCTTATCAGCCCTTTCTCGAGCTTTCAACTGTTTTACATTGTCTTCATCAACACATGGTTTGTTCAGTTCACGAAGATGGATGTGGCTATGCAAGCTCAGTAATGATGTCATAGCATTTCAAGGACTTCCTGTCAATATTGGCTTATAAATTAGATCTATCTGCTGATGTGGCTGAAAGCTCCAGAAAAGCTGTATACTTTTACTCTGAACTGTTTTTTTTGTTTTTTTTTTAGAAAACTATTTTCAAGGTCAAGAATGAATGGTAATGCTTTACGTAAAGTATTTAGTTCCATAAAAAATACTCCAGGTGCACTTACTAGCTTTTTCTGGAGCTTAAACCACATCTCATGGGCTTCATTAGCAGATAGTTTGCCCAGAATTTTAATTTCTTTACAAATCTTAATGCAGACTCTGTATATTGAGTTACCAATTGGCACACAGTCTGAAAATAATAAATTAGCATTTCTTAATAATTTACAGTATTGGTACATAATTACTTGTAATGGCTTTTGATTAAGATAAAAGCAGTCATTTTTATAATAAAGGTAAATATAAATAGGCTACATGATCAGTTTGTTGATGACAGTATGTGTGATAACAAATCATGTATTAGTTATTTATATAAAAGATGTATTAATTGTTAGCCCATCGTTGACTAATAGCTTATGGATGAGTGATCTGTATAATAAAATGTCTGCACAAAATATTTAAATGTCATCTAAACATCTGTTTCTCATGTAAGAAAATAATCTTAAAATGTTAAGTACTGTTCTTCGATGAGACCAGTGTAAAATAAAAATAGTCTGTCTCTATAGAAATAGCAGAATATGTTTGTTTTTTTCTCAGTGAAAGCTTATGGTCAGTTAGAAAATCGTGACAGTGAAGGCAGTGGGCTTGTGTTCTGTGTGGTTTGGCAGCCAATCATTCATATGCCTCCTCAGAGTTTAGCAGTTTAACACCAAGCCTGTTAAAATGCCCCAGCAGCTGTCAATCTGGCTGCAATCCTGGCCTTGTTAGAACCCAGATAGTGAGGAGGGAGGATTGCAGCCTCTGATACATAACATACCCCCTGTATCCTGACAAGAAGACAGTGTATGAGGCATTGCAGTTAGAATAACAACACTCTAATGAGGAGCATGCTGCATAGCACGTGCATCACTGTGATGGCAGATTGACAAACAAGCGAAGCAGTCAATTGGTCAAAGGGTTAAGTGCGGATAAATGAAGAAGGCCATAGAGAGATTACTTAGAATTCATGTCAGGCAAGCTGAAACACAGGAGACTTGGAGGGAAATACTCTCGGCTTTCGGTGGGAGCTAGCTGCAGGCTTTCTAAAGAGTACAGCCCATGGAACCCTTCCAGGTCAAAATACCATATGGATCAATCAAAGGCACACAGACCATTCTCCCCCTGGCAAGTACAAAGTAGGAAACACAGTGCAGAAGTCAGAGTTGCAGAGCCAAGGACTCCCTATACATTCCCTTTAATCCTTGCCCTGCCAGGCCAACGGCAGCGTCTGTGGTTGAAGAGCAGGGTGGACACTCTTCTCACAGGGCCTATGGTGTTTTCTCATATGGTAATATTATAAGGATGGTTTGAATCCGCATTTCCTCTTGAATTTTATTTCACTCTATTTTGCCACTCAATCTGTGTGGCCTGTCCACAGGTAGACCAAATATTTTATATGGGGAAGAGATTTTTATTTGGCTGTTATATGTGGCAATACTCAAAGATAATAATCAAAGATGAACACTGTCAGCAGAATATTAAAAATACATTTTGATGCAACAACATTATCCAGTGCAAACTTAAATTATTGCAGCACTGTCAGACGACTGAATGAGTAACTCTTCAGTCAAATTGTTATACTATAAGTGATTTTTAGTGACCTTTTTATTGTATCTTTGGTGGTAATGTTGGATGTTGGTTTTGATTTATGTGATATTTGAACAATTAAACAAAACACAAATACCAAAGAACAAGTATACTATAAAAAAAGAAAGAAAATCTCTCTTGCTCAGTCCTGACAATATGTTCCCATCAGCAGCAGCAGCAGCAACCTAAAATTAAAACAACATCGAGCAAACTTACAAAAAAGACTATACAAAAGCTAATCTGTGGGCTACAAATAAATACACTACCAACAATACTAAGAGTATGATGTATGAAACAAACCTAAGGTCTATGTGTTATCTGTTTGCTGAATGGAATGTGTACAAGGACAAAAGGTGTACAAACTCCATGAGGAGAAAATGAACCATTACGTGTAAATTATAAAGAAAACTAAGGTGAGTGCAGGAGGGTTTCCAACATTTAAATTAGCTTTGTGGCAGCAGGTGCGGCCTAAGCTGACGCGTCAGATGGTTTGTTACACACAACCATCTGAGAAGCTGTCACTGGAATCTGTTTGGAAAAGGGCAGTTACTTTCAGAAAATACCTGCCAGCTGATTGGAAGCATCTGTCTATAAACTCTTGCTGAAGCCAGTCAGGAAAAGAGCGAAAACATTGTGTCCTTCGAGAAAAGCTGTCAGTGCCATTCTTTGCCCTTCTTTCAATGAAGAAGTACTCTCCAGTTCTAATATTACTGACGTTATTTAAGAATCTATGCTAACTTCTTTAGGAGCCGTAATTGTTGTCCAGTTGACTCTGGTCCAGACACAAATGCATTACTTGAAGCCTTACAAGATGGATTTTTGTGTGATCCCACGATTCTCACATGATTTCATAATATCGCAAGAGTCCGGCTGCCATGCAAACATTTTTTTTTTTTTTTTTTTACAGCATCTTGAAGTTCATACTAGCAATTATCAGAGAGGATGTTCATTTCCTGCACATGTAGGTTAGGTGCAGTGATACTACTGCTACTCAGCCCACCACTGTAAGGACTGACCTTTCCCATATCACTCTGCTACTTCTCATGTTAGGCTCAAGCTCTGGTGTCCCAGTGGCTTAACACTGGCAAAGAACTACAGGAATATTAAAAAATATGTATATCATAACTATCTATTTTTATTGTTTGCAACACTTGTTTTTGAGTAAGAATCATCAGCATTGTAAAGGTAACTACCATTTAGAAAAATAAACATAGCCCCTTTTGCACAAAAAAACATGCTCGACTCTACTCGCCTTTTTTGGTTTTCCGTTACGAAAAAAAGTACCTGGTACCTACTAACAGGTACTTCTTTTAGTACCTCCTCAGTCGAGGTTCCCAGCGAGCTGAGGCGAGCCGAAAAGGTGACGTGAAAGCGACAGACGGGGGTGTCCTGAACAAACCCGCTATTTTTAAACAGTTTAGCCAGCTGTTTTTTTTTTTTGCTGCCTCCAGCTTCTTCTGAAATAAAATGTGTCTTCTAGCAACAACACACACCTTCGACGTTCTGTGTGTGTGTCGTGTTAGGTCACGGCAGTTTACTACGGCGCCGCTTGTTTACAGTTCTGCGGAGGCTCCAGGCAGAGCTTTTGCCGAATCCTACGTACATACACACATGCTGGCTCGACGCACACACCAGCTGGCCTGACATCAGGCCACATATTACATAGGCAACGGCGAAAGCTCTGCGTGGAGCCTCCACAGAACTGTAAAACAAGCTCAAGTGGCCTGATGTTATACTTGTGCGCTGGTGTGTGCATCAAGCCGGCAAGACGACCAGCCACGCTGAGGCGGGACTAAAATCTGCAATGGAAAACGGACGCACAGTGAGTCGAGTCGAGTCGAGGTGAGTAGAGTCGAGGCGAGTCGAGCAGGTACCATGTAATGGAAAAACGCCAATATACACTCCAGAAATATTGAAAACTGAGGCTGAATGGTAATTTTCTGCTGAATATAAATAAATGCAAAGACAAAAAAGAGTAGAAGTAAGAAGTTAGATCATTTGAATTATGTGTAGCAACAGCAGCTATTCAACTAGCTAAACTCTTTCTTAAAATAACGAGTTGAGTCGTAGTAAGCTTCTCGAGCTGTTTACTGTGGCGCTTCACCAGCCCGGGGCAGCATTTTATCATGAGTCATGGGGGGGCGCAACAAGCTGTTATCTATCATTTCACTGTGTGGGGAATTGGCAAATCGGCGCCCTCCTTACAGCTGCAGGAGCCCTGCTTGCACCCCCTACTTTCACAATGAAATGGACTAGTCCGTAACGTTGCGGGGGCGGGGCCCGGCGCGAAAGATAAACACACGGTGACAGGAGAACTCGGAAGTACACAGAGACGGAGCAAGACGAATGTAAACCTTTCTTTTATGGCAATGGTCTAAATGCGAAAATCAAACAAAGTTACCCAAGCGGCTCAAATAAAAGAAAAAAGAAGACATGTTTTCGGCAGTAGCAGGATCTTCATCAGCTCCCGTGGATGGTGCTAGTCGTGGTGGTAGCGGTGACAGTGGCATGCACAGTGAGGAGGAGACAGGAGGAGAGAGACAGAGATGAAGGAGTGGTAAGCACAACTCCCCTTAAAACACTTAGCCCCTTGATAAAACTGAGCCAAAAATTGAGTGGTGGACAAAACACTACAACAACAAAAGACGTAGGCATGTTTACTGTATGATTGCATTAGTAGCCTATATAAACGTTGCACATCATGCAAACTTTCTTAATGAGAATTGTAGCTTTTCTATCTGCTTAGGCAGACAAAAAGTCATGATAGACCTCTTCAAATTAAAGCACAGGGCCTCTTGAAATGATAATATATATATATATATATATATTAGGGCTGTCAAAATAACGCGTTAATTTCGATTAATTAATCCGAGAAAAAATAACGCGTTAAAAAAAATAACGCAGATTAATCTATTCCATATTGATGTTTGACCCGGAGCCGTTCTAGCCACCATTGGACTGTAAAATGAAGGAGGGAGACGAGAATGTGCTGCCTGGATCATTAACTGGAACATTTACTTGTAAAAATCTTCTTCCTGCCAACCCTGGCTGCCGAAATCTGGAGCCACTGATATGTCTGCTCTTCTCTCTGATGCTCTGAAACAGACGATACAGGAAACACAAACACCGCTGCATGTGACGCTAGTTAACACCAAAGCCCGTCTACGGAAAGCCGTTCCACTCCCTATTAAGCCCCATTGTACCTACTTTGGTTGCAGTTCCACCAGAGTTCCACTGGGGGTGATCACGGTCCAGTGCAAAATGAATGGGACCCTATGGAGCTAGACGGCTAAATTTGTCTCTTTCGCCTGATTGTCGATGAGAAATCTCAGATTTGATTGTAGTTTTTGCAAGTTCAACATGGATTATAGGTCGAAAGTTGAATGAACGAGTACTTATGCCCTTTCGATTTATTACAGGTTGAGTCGTTGTTGCCCATAACACGCTAGCATTCTGCTAATGAATGCTGATTGGTCAGTGAAGGACTGATTACGATCGGAGATCCCGCTTGACGGCATCCGAAGCAGAACCAGAATGCCAGAGTGAATATTTCGGCGTGGTCTTTAAAACATTAGCAAACCTCTTTCTAGCCTGTGTATTGACAGGGAGAGTCTAACCTGTCAGCTGTGTAGTCGATGCCTCGAGAGAAAAAAGGAAGCGACTCAGAGCTTGCCGTAAAGCAGAATCTCTGGCCGTATATCTGATGACGTCACTGACATTTTAAAAGGCTTTTTAGAACAAAAAAGTAACTTTAAAAAAATCTAACACCCAGCAGTGTGTATTTTCTTAGCCTCCCCTTTCAAATGCAACATTCAAATTACTAGACAAAAAATTATATCCTGAGAAAAGTGGATTTTGAGGGGTATAGCTCCATAGAGTCCCATTCATTCTGCACTGGCCTGTGAGCGCCCCCTATTTGGAACTCTGGTGGAACTGCAACCAGTTCAGAAGCCGGAATTAACAAGAGAGTGGAACTTCTTCCCATTTTACAAATTCTTTGTTAACACTATACTCAACAGCAGCTAACGTTAGCCTACCGCTAGCTAGTTAACACTATACTCAACAGCAGCTAACGTTAGCCTACCGCTAGCTAGTTAACACTATACTCAACAGCAGCTAATGTTAGCCTACCGCTAGCTAGTTAACACTACACTCGACAGCAGCTAACGTTAGCCTACCACTAGCTAGTAGCTGGATTAAACACGGTTACAATGCTGACAGCTAACGCTGAACGGTGTAAAGTGTGACTGTGTTTTACTGTAGAGGACTGTGACTCAACAGCGGGATGTAACAATCTGCAGCTGCCGAGCTGCCCTCGGAAAAACAACACAGATGGTGCGTTCAATGAAACTGGTAAACTACAGCTTCGTGGTGCATTTGAAGTTATTGTAAATGTCCTTGGTTGTTGTTTTTGTCGTTCAACAGCAATTTACTAGTGAAATAAGTTATTGTTATTGTTATACATTATTATTAAATCATTTGATTTTGACCATATGGCCTTAGCAATAAACAAGCCGTTCTTTAATGTCACCAACTGTTGTTTAGTACCCTTTGTTTTCTTTTCTTTTTTTACTTTCTTAAAAAGTATCGGTTCAGGCACCGTTAATTATGTATGCGATTAATTTCGATTAATTCACAGAGTCTGTAATTAATTAGATTAATTTTTTTAATTGATTGACAGCCCTAATATATATATATATATATATATATATATATATATATATATATATATATATATATATATATATATATATATATATATACACACATATACAGTCATGTGAAAAAATTAGGACACCCATGCTAAAGTTGACTAAAAAGAGGAATAAAAAAATCATCTTTTGCAAATTAATCTCAATTTTGTTTGTGAATGAATAATGTATCATAAATAAATAAATGTTCTTCCTTAAAATACAGGGGGCATAAGTCAGCACACTCCTATCTTAAATTCCCATAGAGGCAGGCAGACTTTTATTTTGAAAGGCCAGTTATTTCATGGATCCAGGATACTATGCATCCTGATAAAGTTCCCTTGGTCCCCACATCATCACATACCCTTCACCATACCCCCCCATCATCACATACCCTTCACCATACCCCCCCATCATCACATACCCTTCACCATACCCCCACATCATCACATACCCTTCACCATACCCCCCCATCATCACATACCCTTCACCATACCCCCTCATCATCACATACCCTTCACCATACCCCACATCATCACATACCCTTCACCATACCCCACATCATCACATACCCTTCACCATACCCCCACATCATCACATACCCTTCACCATACCCCACATCATCACATACCCTTCACCATACCCCACATCATCACATACCCTTCACCATACCCCACATCATCACATACCCTTCACCATACCCCCACATCATCACATACCCTTCACCATACCCCACATCATCACATACCCTTCACCATACCCCACATCATCACATACCCTTCACCATACCCCCACATCATCACATACCCTTCACCATACCCCCACATCATCACATACCCTTCACCATACCTAGAGATTGGCATGGTTTTATTTCAGTTAGCCTAATAGCTGGTTTGATTTGCATTGAGAGATGATTTTATGGAAAGTACCCCATGCCTATCTCTAGGTATGGTGAAGGGTATGTGATGATGTGGGGGTATGGTGAAGGGTATGTGATGATGTGGGGGTATGGTGAAGGGTATGTGATGATGTGGGGTATGGTGAAGGGTATGTGATGATGTGGGGTAAGGTGAAGGGTATGTGATGATGAGGGGGTATGGTGAAGGGTATGTGATGATGTGGGGTATGGTGAAGGGTATGTGATGATGTGGGGGTATGGTGAAGGGTATGTGATGATGTGGGGGTATGGTGAAGGGTATGTGATGATGTGGGGGTATGGTGAAGGGTATGTGATGATGTGGGGGTATGGTGAAGGGTATGTGATGATGTGGGGTAAGGTGAAGGGTATGTGATGATGAGGGGGTATGGTGAAGGGTATGTGATGATGTGGGGTATGGTGAAGGGTATGTGATGATGGGGGGGTATGGTGAAGGGTATGTGATGATGTGGGGGTATGGTGAAGGGTATGTGATGATGTGGGGTATGGTGAAGGGTATGTGATGATGTGGGGGCCAAGGGAACTTTATCAGGATGCATAGTATCCTGGATCCATGAAATAACTGGCCTTTCAAAATAAAAGTCTGCCTGCCTCTATGGGAATTTAACATAGGGGTGTACTGACCCCTGTATTTTAAGGAAGAACATTTATGTATTTATGATACATTATTAAATTACAAATAAAATTGGTGTCCTTGAAGGTTGGATTTCTTCTGTTTTATTAAGGCATTAAGATCAATGGGGGGGGGGGGGGCGCGCTCGAAGGGGGTCTCGCCCTGGATGTAATTCAATGTAGATCCACCACTGCGCTTCACATCATCTCACAGACAGAGTGAAAACTGTAACAAAACACAAGATACAAAATGGTTTAGTCCTATGTAAATATTTGTAAATTAAATGTTTTAAATTACAACCAAATGCTTTTTAATGTAAATATGCATCTTAACATTAAAATTATAACTAAAACAATTAAATGATCAACTTACGACATTGCCTCTGTAGCGTTTATTGTCACGGAACCAATAAATCTGCTAATGTAGCGATCTGTTTGAATAGGTTCCCAGGAGACATCATTACATACAGAGCAGATGGGGAAGGTCACTGGCTAACGGTCGTTTTAAAAGTTGAAAGCCATTTTCTCATATTAACCAATGTGTATGGATATAGAACTGTTGCTCAGAACAAACAAATGCTTGATAAGATTATTAATACTGTATCAGAGCTTAAAGCTTAATTTTAATGGGAGGTGATTGGAATATAACACCTGATGAATGGAAAGATAGATGGCCTTCTAAATTTTACAGTACTCATTACAACCCCATAATTAGAGAATTTATGAATATTAACTGCCTGGTTGATATATTAAGAGTTTTAAACCCAGAGGAAAAACAATACGCATGGTACAAACCTAATGGTACATGTACATCTAGGATTGACTACTGGCTGGCTGCTAGTTCATTTGGGGAGTTTACCTTTCAAGCTTCAATTTCTAAAGCCCCTTTAACTGATCACTGTATAACAGAAATAACAATCCAAAAAATCCAACTGGTAGGAAAAACAACAACAAAGGGTACTGGAAATGTAATACTTATTTGCTAAAAAAAATAAGGATTACTGTGCAAAAATAAAAGAAATAATAAGTGAAATTGAAACTACCAAAACCATAAATAAATTAAATGAATTCCCACTTATTAAATTGTAATAAGCGGGAATATGTAAAATATGAAGTTAGAGAATTTTCTATCAAATTCAGCAAAGAGCTTAATAAGGAAAGGAGAAAAGAGGAAAGCAACTTGTTTTATGAAATCAGTCAGTGTTGTAGTAAGCCTGAATTGAGTAGTGAAGACAAGGAGAAACTAATGAAATTACAAACCCAACTAGATAACATATATCTTAAAAGAGCCCAAGGTGCATTTGTAAGGTCAAGAGCTAAATGGATTGAGGAGGGAGAAAAAAACACTTAACACTTGTGGTATTAGCTAAAGTGGTTAGCGGACACCAAATGTTTCGGCCAGTGACGTAGAAAGCCGTGCAGATTTTGACCAGCTCACCCAGAGACTGAAGGCAGGACACATTCAGAAACTGTATCTCACTCTAAACACCATGGATGTTTTTTTTTCTAAGTTTGTATGAAGCACCAGAGACACAAAATAACACCCCAAATCCCAGAAAAAAGTGATTTTTTCATAATGTGGGCACTTTAAGTTGCATATTAAACTGGGCCTACAATAAAGTGTAGGGCGGCCTAAAGTCTTTTTACATACCTTTTTAGCTATTAAAATAATAATTGTTGGCATGATTTTATAAATCATGTTTTAATGTTAAACATACATGTGGCAGAGTAACTCCTTAGGATTAACTGTATCTCTGCATAGCTATCTTAGTGACTACCTATAGGCCAGTTAGCCTATCAGTATTGCCCCATTGTTTTCCATCTGTATCTATATTTAGATATACACATTAGCAAAATCCTATTTTTGTTGTATTTCCAGTTCTTTTTAATTGTATAACTATATTTTTCTTCTTGTTATATAGGGCAAAGTGCTGCTGATTGCCTTCTTTTTCAAGCACAAACAAATAAGCGTATCTAAGATCTAATGTATAGATGGAAGACTGTTTTGCTTTGCAGTGTTGAACATGGTAATCTGTTTGTATTGCTTTGTTTTATTAGAAGCCCTTCTAATGGGCTATTTTGACACAGGGCTTATGGGACACTTATCAAGACTGCACACACAATTTGCATTTAATCACCATGGAGTTGTGTGTGCACGCTGCTAGAGGGGTATTCATGCAAGCCTGAAAAACAAAATGGTCATTCATTCATTTCTCACTAATCTGTCAGTAATGATAAACGGGTGCTTTATTATCAAGAAATAGAGCATATTCGTAATAATTGATATTAACAACAAAAGCATGCATACTACCCATATATTTCCACTTCTTATAATGAACATATGGAACAAGCATCAAAACCTCAGATGCCCAAGCGAACACTGAATGAAAATTCACATTTTCATGTTTGTTTTCAACCAAAGACGTGAAAAAGTTATGATTTGCTTTACTGGAATTTGAGTTAACTAATCCCTGATCATCAAATGTTTAAATAAAATGTTTGCAGAGAGACTATTTAAGTTTATTCTGTAAATAAGCATTTATGTTTTATGATGGATGTGTTATCCAGACGTGTAAAACGTCATGCTCAGATTTCCCTCCTGGTATGAATGACAGACATTCAAGATATCATCTAACTGCAATAATGAGGAAAAAATGGGGGGAACAAAATCCTGGGCACATTGTTGTTAAAAAACATTAATTTTACAATCATGGATGCATTTTGCTCTACTAGCACCAGAGTCATACACATGGTGTAGTGCAATGCTTGGCAGTGGAATGTGACATTTCTCTGTATGCTTAGAAGGCCTTTCTACAGCAAAGGGAGTAGAGGCCTGGGTCTCTACAGAGAGAGTCAGCACTGACACTGTTCCATTTGTCCCCCTTCAAGTCAGTGCGGTGATTAAGAAAAAGCAATCAGATCCTCCTCAGTGCTGAGACATGTCAGCCAGATCAATAACAATGATAAACTCTTAATGAACGCCACTCTTCATCCCCTGTATTTCCACCACACCTGCCAGTGTGAAAGCCTCCGTGCACAATAATGCCATTTAATATTTATTTACACCCGCTGAAAATCAATGAACAGATTTTAAATAGAGCTGGAAGACACCAGTTTGCCCTTTATCATTCTTTTTAATGAAGGCTTTAGTCCCGTTGGAGATGGAAAGGGAATTTTGAAATGAAATGAAATGCACTTCATTTTGGGGTGAAAAGAGAGTGGATTGAACTAGCTTTTCTGTGTGTGTGTGTGTGTGTGTGTGTGTGTGTGTGTGTGTGTGTGTGTGTGTGAACACGTGCATGCAGCTTTAGCTGACACTGTTTGCGGCTACACAGAGAAGGAGAGAAAGTCTGAATCAGGGCTTTCAGTAATCAGTGTCACATTGTCAGGGAGGCTGCCTTTGACTAATGAGAGGTGCTGACAGCCTGGCTGCATACTCCCTTGGCTCTGCTGAGTGGGACGGATCTGTTGCAGGGCCTTTGTCAGGTTCATTCTCCCTCTGCTCCTCTCCCTCTCTCCCTCTGCCTCTCTCTGTTGCTTTCTTTTTCCCTCCCCGAGTGAGAGCAATGACCAGTGATCAGCCCCAAGGACACCTCCTGGCATTCCACATGGTGACAAATTGACCATGGGGGACAAGGTGCCCCAAAATTGCCTCGGAGATGAAGAGGTTTTGAATGTTCCATTTCCCCCCTAGGATCGGAAACTGCAGATCTTGTCAGAAAGGCGAAGAGAGGGGCGGTGTCACAATGTCAGAAAATAAGCAAAATAGGAAGGGAAAGGTAGGCAGAGCCAATATCAGAGCTGAGTGAGTCTAGGATTGATAGAAAAAGAAAAAAAACCTGTATTGAACAACTGAGGCGACACCCATTCAGCATATTGTGTATCAAAGGCCAAGGGATGAATCCCTCCATGACATTGTGTGTAGCTCAGCTAAAATGCAGTACAGATTACCACTGTGGGGTGTGGATTAATTTAAAATCACAAAACCACCAACTGGGTGCAACTTAAGCATTTCCAAAACACAGATATTTTCTGTGAATCCCAGATTCCACAGAGTGAATCTGACCTTGGTAACGAAACATATTTGAAGACAAATAGATGTCACGCTGTAAGCCATACTTTCTCTACAGCAGTCCTAGAAAGCTGCAAATCTGTGAGTGTATGATAACAGAAAGATTGAACAGTGTCTTCAAAGAGCTTCTACGTTAGAGGTTCAAATCTGATCGATACTGCAGGTATTAACTGATCATTCTTGTTTACAGTCAAGTGGAACCCATCTAGGTGTTCCTGAAGCACATAGGATCGATAGAAATAAAGTTAGAGTGCCATAAAAATTCCTGGACTCCCCACCTGGAGATGCCAATCGTGGAGGTGATTTGTTGGCGTATCATGTAGCAGACCTTTTAGGTTATATTGCTGGCTATAAGGATTGTCTCCGCTGTAAAATGCAGTTACCAACCACAGCACATTTGTCAAGTCTGCGCCCAGTGCTAATCTGACACACACATATTTGTTTGTGTGTGTGTCCCTCTCTACAAATTCCAACTTTAAAACAGCCTCGACACCAATCAACACCAATCAAAATGCCAAAAGCAAAGAGGACAATACACACAGGTGCACTGTCAAGTGGTGTGTGTTCACATTATGGAAGCTTGTCTCACTCTTAGCTGGCTGTCTCCAGTCAGGCCTACCTGGAGCTAATCAGGCCGTCTCAGTTCCTTAGATGCCCCCCCTGGGACAGAAAAGCCACCAGCACACTTAATTGGTTCATTTGTTCCGTCATGTTTTGCTGAGCAGAGACAGAACGAGAGGAAATGCTGCAGTGGAACCATTGTCTCCACGCTCGTCTCCAAGGATAAGAGAAAGTGACACATGAATGCTCTCCCAGATAGATAAATAGAAGAATGGAAGTAAGATAAAGTGTCTAATGAAAGGATGAAGGCAATTCATTTTCTAGCTGCAGAGCCAAGGTCCTGTTTGATTTAATGTATGTCCAGTGACTGAGATAGGTTTAACATGGAAAACTGAAACAGCAGGAAAGATATAGTCACTATGCTAGTGAGATTAAATCGCTCTGTCTTTGTCTTTCATTGTCTTTGTTTCTCTTCACCACACCTGCAAATCCAAATACTTGTACCCCAGGGGGTACTTCTGCAGTTGTGTGAGGGTACGGATATCAGGCTATAGCTCAACTCATTTGAAAAACTATAAATTACGATTTCATTAAAAAATATAAACACATGTTGAGTCAGCTGTAACACATGAGCATTGTGTTTTATGAGAGTGTGGAAAAACTAGTAAGCAAGCAGAGAAGTCTAAAACATTTAGCTAAAAGTAATGGATACAATGAATGAAATACAGCAAAATGTATAAATAAAACATATAAATAGTTAGGTGAAAGTAATAGATAAATGCTGAAAAATAACTGGTTGAAAAGTGCAGCCACTCCAAGTGGTAGTAGTACAATTGCAAACTAGACCAAACAGACCTAAACACTGAGGGCCCTATCCTGTACGCGCAGCGCAAAGCCCGACGCAAGTGTCTTTGCTAGTTTAAGACCGTCCAGCGCCCGCGTGGTTTAAATAGCAAATGCACCTGCACCCATCTGTGGCCCATGGGCGTGCTGGTCTTACAGGGAGGTGTGTTCAGGTGCATTCTTGGCGTATTGCTATCTTGAGGCAGCGGAAAGGCTTCACGCCATTGACCAACCAAAACACTATTATTAATAATTAAGACACTAAGTACAACCCTTTTGAACCATGCGCCGGGCGCACTGACCCTTTTATCCGCCGTTAAACTAGTAAAAGTGGATTTGTACACGCCCTAAACGTACCTGAGCTTCACGCCATGTGCTTAGATCGTTAAAATTGGGCCCTGAGAGTTAATTGTGAATTATTGTGACAATACCCATTTTTATATAAAGAATAGTGTCAAATAGCATTCAGTTTAACACAAATTTCAAATGAACACATTTAAAACATGACAGGTTGTGTTGATGACATGGCTGTTAGGGTTAACCCCTAAAACAAAACAGGTTGGGGACAACAACTGTACACTATATTTCCTCATCCACTGCACATTCTGCTGTCCTATATTGACCTCTACTACTGTTTACTACACACCTTGTACACAAAGAAACACACAAGCAGAAGATGCTAAAAATATTTCACTTAAGGTGGCGACATACTGTATACGAGACAGTTACCGCAATATAACACAGTCGCACAGAGAGCTTAGCTGACATAGTGCCTCTGCATGTCCTCCCCAAGCTTATCACTTCCATCTGATGAATGAGCTAGATTAGATTGGGAGGCAGGCATGAGGAGAGAAAGGTGTAGGGGGGGGGACCAACCATGGCACCATGCAGCTTAATTCTCCCATGCCTGTTCCTAAGATTATCTGCCACGATTTTCCAACATAAAATAAAGATAGATAAATAAAACCCAGAACCATACTGAATGAATAACAATGAAAAACCATAAAGGCTTCTGGGCGTAAGTAATTTATTCACCATTCGCCGGAATACCTGGAGCGAGAACAATTCACTTGAATTGAAAGATGAAAAAGAAAAAGAACATTATGTTGTAGTTGATGGGTATAAAATTACATCTGCCATTAACTCAAAGGGTAATACTACCATGGTAATCAAATGATGCCTCATCAATACTGATGCTTATGTGTTGGAGGGAAAAACAATGGCACCTGATTACTGTTAGTGGGGTATGATACGTAAGAGCCTTATTTTTTGCTATACAAACTGAGCATTTTGCTTGAAATGACATCAGATCAGATTTGCATTTTCCAAACTCTGTAGATATAATACAAGCCACCACTCACATCTCCCTATAAATATGTACATTACTTGAAGCCTGTCATATGTAATGATGGCAATTAGAGCCACACACATGCAATCTCAATGAGTCTGTCCTGTGAAGTAAGTGCTGTTCAAAGTTGTATCCGTAGCAATCTACAGGCCTCTTTTATAAAACATTTCTAATTTGGCTCACATTGAGTTCACAGCAATCAGACAGATGGGCCCTAACTGAGATTACCTCAGGATCAACCTGTCAACCCGCTCTGTTCTGCTTGGATCTTGATCTCTAATGCCATTTAGGTTCATTTGAGGCAAACTGAAACTCAAATAAGACAAAAAAGGTTAAAAAGAAAATTGAGTGTCTCACTCATGTGTCTTTCCTTGTCTTATCTGCACAAAACTGAATTCAAACCTGAAGTTTAGGACTGTCAGTGACTGCCAGTGAAGGGATTACACACTGCACAGCACAGGGCTGCAGAGCATGATGATAGCTACCACACTCACATAGTGACAGATGGATCAGTACTAACCAGCAGACACCATTAAACTGAACCTTGTGGTGTTGAGTGTAGTAGCTAGTGCAGCGAACAGGACACCACCACCACTACTCATAGAGAAAAGCGCTGTCAGCCGGCTCTTTAATGACCACTTACAGCAGAGGGATGGGCAGAGTCCAGCACGCACTCTCCCACCTCTAGCAGGAGTTATATGAAGATAGAGCCAGTCTTGGCTTGTTGCCCTGCCGTCACAGTCTCTGAGTCCGATTTGCAAGTCCCACGTCTAGGCAGAAAGATGGTGAGGGCTGGGCATGGTGTCTGGAGGCTGGGCAGGGTCTGGACAAGCGCTGAGTTATACTCCCGAGGAGCTCTGGTAAATGGAGGCAGGGCATCTGGACATCTGTTTCTTGTGAGCATAAGAGAGAAATTAGTAAGAGGCAAGGGTGTGTTTGTGTGTGTGTATGTGTGTGTGTGTGTGTGTGTGGGGGGGGGGTTCAAATGCTGTTCAAATGCTAGCTGTAAGCTAGTAAATGGCTGCCTTACAGTAGCTTGCACACACGCACACACATACACACATCTTGTTACAAACCACTTTAGGATACAAACTACTTCATGCAAATTAGGGGCACTGAGTGCAGAGCCACACATTCTACAGCGTCCCACCTTTAGCATCTTGCAACCAATCTGCGTCATGCTGACAGACCATATCTTTCTCCGTGCCCTCACTAAAACCAGGAGAATGTCACGGCGCTCACATTACTCTCACAAAGATTGATGCTTCAGCAGCAACATTGCAACGGGCTGCAGCTCGGTGACTTTGCTAACCTTTTACACCAAACCAGGCCTGCAGCTATAGTCGACACAATGCTTATCTTAGCAAATATTGTAGAGCAGATAACTAGGGCTCTCAAAATCTATTTGTACACATATACTCCAAGGACTACAAACACTCTAAATTTACAGTATGAACTGCAGCCACTGCATGAAGTGTTTTGTTTTATGTTTGCATAATGTGGAAAAAATAGTACTACTAATGGTGATTAAAAAATAAAGGATTTCTTATTTTTTTAAGTCTCACTCTGTTGTATTTGGGATTTTTATTTGCGTGTGTAAGTACACACTTGGCTTCAGTCAAATGCAGAGGGATGAAAGGATAGTCAGACAAATATCAAAGGATTTCCAGTGAAAGAAAGTGACGCCGTGACCCATGGTAACCTAGTTAGTGATTGAGTCCATGAGGGAGTGTTGTTGCAGTGACACTGACAGATTTGTACTTTTGTGTCTTTGATACCCACAAACACACACACACACACACACACACACACCACACACAGACACACACACACACACACACACACACACAGTTTGACAGAGAGTCCGACCCTGCAGTCTGGGAAAACCAGACAGGAGGGAAATGAAACAGCAGGATCCCTATGGAATATAGTGTTCAATTGATCTACAACAGCAGTTTAAGGTGTAAATCAAATCAAAAGTACATCCTGTCTGCGGTGACAACTGTCATTCATATTGGATGTACACAGTACACAGTACATAGGCTGAATAAGAATCCACTGTAGAAGAGCAGAGCACGTGACAACGTATCACAGTCTCCCAATCGCTATATTGGATACATCAGATCAGGGAATACATGAAAGGAGAAGGCATTTGACCTTTTTAACTGTCCATCAAGTCAGTTATCTTTGAGTTGACAACTTTGCATTATAAATAGAATGTATCTGAATTTAACATTCAGTAGATTACGTAAGCCCCCATTGCTGCCTTATTTTGTTTCCTGCAGTGGCAAAGACAGAACAGGAGACTCCCGTCTGCTTATGATAAGGAACCTGTTTGCAAAGAAAAGCTGGTATTTTGACTTTTTATGTTTTGCCAAGCAGCTATCCTGCTCTGGACTTTGAGGACAAGGTGTTATCACCAGTATGAGCCAGCACAGACTGGACAGGAGAAAGGCCTGATCCATCCCCTACCTCGAGACCCTATCTCTGGGCAAAGCCTCACAGACTTCCGCTGGAGGCCACATGGTGCAGAGCCTGCAGGACCAGATCCTTTTTTTTTTTTTTTTAAAGGAAAAGCTATCTTCTAAAGGCAACTTCTTTCACAACGCTGTGTTCCCATGAAAAAGATCATGTTTTGGAACTCTTTACCCATGGCATCACTGACTAAATCTTGCATCTAATGACAATCAACAGGGGGTAGGCATGAGTTTGAGGCAGTGAAACACGGATTGGAAATTGGCAAAGGTGAGGTAACTCGGTAACGGTTATGATGTTTATGAGTCTGCAGTATTGAAGTCATCAACAAGCCATAGCAGTTTAATAAAAACACAGATGTCTTTCATTCCTATACAAAGATTTGGCATACTGTAGGATTTGCACTTTTTTAAACAGGTACAAAAAAAATCTAACAGCCTCTTTTGAACAAGTCTTTGGGGAATGAATTTCACTTCACATCCACATAAAGTTCACTCAGGGTCTACACAAATGAGACTGTCTCTGGGGAAGGTAATTGGCTGGCGATTGCATCGGCAAGAGTTCCCACTGAGGGACGAATGTACAATGGGGCCCTGAGGGGCCTGTTGGAGGAGGGCGTTTAGCCTCCAAGTAGCCCCCTGTGGTAACTCTATCTCAGGGGTGGTGGGGGGCCCTCAGCTGGGGCTAAGTGGAGGTGTGTAAGTCAGCGTTCCACCCCTCCGGCTGTACCACCTCCCTGAGCAGGGAAATAGAATAAGTGACTGATGGTTTTTGTTCTTTTTCTTGCTTCCTCTCTTTGCTGGCTGAGAGAACTTTGTGTCGCATGTTTGAGATAACCTTGAAGAGCAATGCCACAGATAAAAGTGGCACCTGGGTGGGAATTGTATCACTCAGTGGGGAGGCCTTTACAATCTTTGCACAAGCTTACAGTACATGCTTCTCAAACATAAAGTATTTCACAATTTGAAGGGCACTTACTTCATTAGTGTTGTTATCATTATTTTGTTATAGTTTATTACACAGAAACTACATAGAATAAAAACATTTCCTCTGATGCACTGTACAGTACAGAGATCATTTAGTGGCACAACCGCTGTCCAGAGTGCTGATTCTGGAGCTGTCCAGGGCACTCACCTCCAACACAATATACTTTGCCATTACTGACCACTCTTTGCGTCACCTAATAATATAACTATAAACTCAGTCTCTTCTGTCACTCTAGTTTATTAGGTTGCCAGCTAAAACTAATGCAGTCTAATACAACAGTCCTGCAATAAATCCTACCTTCAAGAAGGTGAATAGAAACACTCGTCAGTATAACGCAAAACAGTTAAACAGCACACACAAACTGCAATTTTGTCTCTCCACTCTTAAATAGAAACATTTGATTTAGTATAGTTCAGTCAGCTATCTTGCATGGATTAGATTACTATGTGAATCTAGAATATGTACAGTGTTAATATTAAGCTTTCCACAAGGAAACGCCAAGCTCAGCAAAGCGGGAAGTGATGATAATAACTTCCCCTGAGGGAAACATAAGCTGTGTTGGAAACCGTTCCCTATCACGGAAATAGTGCACTATATAGTGTGTTCGCCATTTTGTAGTGGTGTCCAACTTCTCCGCGGTTAATTTCATTCACTATAGAGTCCACTATAAAATACCCACATACACTAATAATTTGAGTGTACATACGATGTACCCTACATTTTACTCCCGTATACCACAATGCAACACGGCTGTGTTTTCCCGGAGGAGAAGAAGAAGCAGAAGTCACCAAGAAAACTGAAAAGGAAAAATGGAGCGGGCTTTCGTTTCTAAACATTGTACAGTGTATATATGTGTACAGTGTATATATGTGTATGTATATATATATATATATATATATATATATATATATATATATATACACATATATACATATATATATATATATATATATATGTATATATGTGTACAGTGTATATATGTGTATGTATATATATATATATATATATATATATATATATATATATATACATATATATATATATATATATATATATATATATATATATAAAGATATATACATATATATATATATATATAAAGATATATATATATAAAGATATATATATATATCTTTATATATATATAAAGATATATATATATATATATATATCTTTATATATATATATATATCTTTATATATATATATATATATATATATATATATATATATATATCTTTTTACTATCCTCCTGGGTGCTCAGTTTGTTTCAGGGACGTATTAGAAGTATTTTAGTTTCGGTTTATTTACTGATGCTGGGCATGCCCGCCTTCGTCACACAAACAGCGGGCGCATCTCCGGACGCAAGTCACGCAACGATGTGTTTTCATTGAGTGTCCGAAATCTGATTTCGTCGTTCCCTATATAGTTCACTATTTAAAGGAACACGCCAACTTATTGGGACTTTATCCCCCAGAGTTAGATAAGTCCATACAAACCCTTCTCATCTCCGTGTGCGTTGTAGCTCTTTCCGACAGCTCCACCGGTAGCTTAGCCTAGCATGGATCCTGAAGGTATATGGTTCCATCTAGCCTACTGCTCCCAATAAGTGACAAAATAACGCCAACATGTTCCTGTTTACATGTTGTGATTTGTATAGTCACAGCGTGTACAAATAACAAGGTCACATGAGACCAAGGTTATAATCGTTAACGAAAATGAACGAAATAACAAAAACCAGGTGGGAAAAAACATTGTCGTTAACTGAAATAAAAATAAAAACGAGGCATTACAAAAAAACGATAACTAAACTAAAACTGTAATGTCTGTTTGCAAAACTAACTAAAATAAAATTATCGAGTAAATGTCTTTAGTTTTCGTCTTTGTCGATGTCTTTCATAGAGCAAATAACGTTATATCTCTCCGACCATAACATTTCCCGTAGACATGTATAGTGTCCGACTGGGAACCCAGAAATTCCGACATTCCACGTCAAATTGAACACAACATGTCCGTGGCTCCGTGCCTCTTGCCTGGGAAAGTACATTTGAGAAGCGCACACAAGCTAGGAGGCTAACCTAGCTTACCTTAACAAGGTGAAGGAGAAAGCAAAGCCCCCTTTCCCTGAAACAGAAGCTAACCTCGGTAACATTACGGGCATGGGTGTATGGATACAGGGCATGGATGTATGGGTACAGGGCATGGATGTATGGGTTCAGGGCATGGATGTATGGGTACCGGGCATGGATGTATGGGTACAGGGCATGGATGTATGGGTACAGGGCATGGATGTATGGGTACCGGGCATGGATGTATGGGTACAGGGCATGGATGTATGGGTACAGGGCATGGATGTATGGGTACAGGGCATGGATGTATGGGTACAGGGTATGGATGTATGGGTACAGGGCATGGATGTATGGGTACAGGGCCAGGCAGCAGGACAGAGAACACTACAGGAGGGCTTTCACCGGCGACCTGATAGCTGCTGGTTAGTAAATACGCAGGAACACCACAAACAGGAGGAAACGTGGGTTAATATGTGGATTGATACTGGGATGTCTACACAACTGTGTGACTCGATTGACTTCTAAAAGTTCGCCACTTTACTCGAACCAAAGTTGAAAACACCTGTTCATATCTGTCTTCTTTAGTCTGTTGGCTATTTAGGATTTTTCCTGGAACACGTCACTTTTGCACTTACTGCAGCGTCTTGTGTAGACTGTTTACATATTTATGACCATATGACGGCTACATTTTATGTACTGGTGTTATTGTTGAATACATTGTGAATACATATTTCTAAAATTGTATGATGTTTTTGTTGAGTTATTATTACACAATACTTTTTCTGACCTTTTTGAATCCCCCGACAAATAAAAACTAAACTAAAACTAAGCATTTTCAAAAAATAAAAACTAAACTAAACTAGCAAACCCGCTTTAAAGACTAATTAAAACTAAACTGAATTTGGAAACAAAAAGTCAAGACGAAATAAAAATAAAAACTAATGAAAAATGCAAAACTATAATAACCTTGCATGAGACACAGACATCTTCTAACTGTATATAAACTGGGAACTATATTCTCAGAAAGGCGAAGCAGTGCTACTTCTGCTACGTGGGCGGAGTGATATGCTTGCACCTGAGAAGCACCGGACAGAGAGTAGAAATGCTTCGCTTTTCTGAGAATATAGTTCCCAGTATGTATACGGTTAGAAGATGGCTGTGTGTCATGTGACCTTGTTATTTGTACACGCTGTGACTATACAAATCACAACATGTAAAAGGAACATGTTGGCATTATTTTGTCACTTATTGGGAGCAGTAGGCTAGTTGGAACCAATTACCTTCAGGATCCATGCTAGGCTAAGCTACTGGTGGAGCCGTCGGAAAGAGCTACAACACGCATGGAGATGAGAAGGGTATGTATGGACTTATCTAACTCTGGGGGTTACGGTGAATAAGATAAAGTCCCAATAAGTCGGCGTGTTCCTTTAATACTATATATATAGAGTCTAGTGAGAGAGTGAATGAGGGAACAGTTTTGAACACAGCTTCAGGATCAGAGCCTAAACAGGTGGATGCAGGGGTGGAGGCGGGGCTTATGAAAAGCTATAGCAGCAGTGGCAGCAGTAGAGCCTGGCTTACCGCATGGAAAAAAAATGTAAGCCTGGCTTCCACCGCGTCTCGCCTCCCCTTCAACTATCAATCTCCGCTGTCTATTTTGCAAGGGCACCGCCCAAGACGATTGTAATTGGTTTAAAGGAGTACAAACAACCCACAGTGTTTTTCCCCCCTATACAAGAATGTTACCTCATGCAGCCAGACCAAACTCCAGCACTGACACATAAGTCTGGCAATGCGAGACACACAACACACCTACAGTCACATTATTGTGAAGTTTCTAATTTACCTAAACAGCAGCTCTTTGAACTTCACCAGGCAACCCAAGCTCCCAATTTCTCTCTGACTGGTAAGTCTGGCTGTTTTGCAGGTTGAAATTGAGTCAAAATGCATTGTTTCATTTTCATGTATTCAATTTTCATTGAAACGAGCAGAGATTTTTGGTGTGACCACAACATAAAGGGACAGTTCACGGCAAATGGAGGCAGAGTTGTTTAAGGATTCCTCCTACTGTTATACTGGTCACTGAAGAATCAGCAGGTGTGGGTTGGTGTGACGAAGAGTCCCCCAAAGTAGCACCTTCATGCACATTTTCATTGGGCACAGACCTCCAGACGAGGACCTGAGCCTACAGAGCCCCAAGTGGGCTCCACCTGTGATCATAATGATTGTATCTCTCAACCTCAGGTTTTACAGTTGTATGTGACAATGCATTTGCCTCACGGTAAACAGAGTTTGACACTGTTGCTAAACTAATGTTTCATCAGGCACTTGATCCCGCTGGGAGAGTGAGAGTTTCACTAATGCACTTTGACATTGCTATATAGGAACATCATGCTTCATCTCCTGCTTACAATAATGTATGTGAACTCACGGACATTACAGATTCACAATTTATTTGTTTCACCGCAATGACTATGAATACAGGGACCATCTACATGACGTGTATACCAAGTTCAGCTTGGGTATAGGAGGATTGTTCAACTGAAAAAAGAATGCCACTGAGAAATTAATAATATTTATGATGTAGGCTATAAGTATCAGTGATACATTTTCTTTCTACATACCCAAAATATCCACTCATTTCAGAAAAATATAATACAATATGTACAAGGCCTGCTCCCAAAAACACAAGTCTGGAGAGAAACATTCAGAGCTAGCAGTTGATTAGATGGATTGATTTCCTGTTGAGACTCTGCTCCTTAATGACATTATGAATCAAGTATAACACACTACAAACTAATAAACAACCAATGGCGTTATTTGATTCTGCCGGCGGGGTTGTGCATTGGCAAGAGGGCGGAATTCTGGAAACCCTGATACATTTGATACTTCCTGTCAGACGTGTAGATATGTCTAAAACTGAGTGGGATGAAGATAACAAGGTAAGGCAATGGACTGGCATCATGCTACTTCATCTTTTACTCTCTGTCTTTTTTCAGTCTTTACAGCATCATTCTCGTCCCCCCTTTTATCTCATCATCTATCTTTTTGTCAGCTTTCTCCCTATTGTTTTGTGGATTTTTTTTTACAATGAGGACACATCTGTTCAGTCTTTTCACTGCCACTGTTTTGCAGTGAGCAATGTTGCCTTAAGCCCTGAAACATAAGAGAAGCCAAAAAGCAGGACAATAAAAGAGAATATATTCTTACGACTGTTCCAAAGGTTTCTCAGCCACTGCCCACAGATAGCTGTTAACATCATTTTTCAATGTTGGAAACATTCCCCCTACAAGGAGAAGTCTAACTTTGTTTGCACATATGTGATAAACCCTTCTGACTTCACTTTGCTCAGGCATTGACTGATTTACTGTAGTTGTCCTTATTGTAGCTGTGAGACACCATTCTGGATTGGATTACAATGGCAGTGAAGGTTATATTTAACTTTAGGAAACTGCACAGTCAACCTCAGTTCAACAGTGAGAAATTAAAATGATGGTAAAGGTTTAAGGTCATTCTATTAATGTGTAAGGGACCACTTAACAGCATAATTCAACCTCGTTGGAGAAGCAGCTCTTCTTTCTTTCTATGATGAAAAGCGATTAGGCAATACGACACCTTTGCCATTTCTTAATGCAAATCCTCCATTCAGCTCAATTAGCCGTTCTTCCAGAGCCCACACTTCTATTCAAACTCAGCTGGAGGAGCATTAGCCTTCACAACTTGTGTTTGTGCTTGGGGCCCAAAAAGGAAATGCCTTTCTCAGAGCTGGCTATTGACTGCCACACAAGCATGAAGGATTTGAAAATGATGAGATGTGCCTGTCTGAGATCTTAGACTGAAGAGTGACAAAGCAAAATGTCACAAAGAAATACTTGGGGTATCTAATTATTATTATAGGTACATTGAGTGTACTGTGGGTTACAACAAGCATATAATGTATTACTTAGTAACTCGTTATAGTAATGTGATTACTTTTTCAGTAACACATAGTGTAAGGGCTTCCAGTATTAGCTGTAATCTCAGCAACACTGATCTGGTGAATGTTAGAATAACACGTTTTGTCTTCTTAATTGCCTTGCTAACATTGGCTAATTGTAAGCCTAAATCCAGGAATGACCGGGGTGTTGTTCAGAGTTGGAGGGTGTGTGAACCTGTGAAGACGGGACTTCTGGACAGCTGTGTGCAGACACTATAGGGCTAAGTTAGCTGTCGGAGAGGCAGCTAAAGCTACAGGCGGGCAGCTTGTTAAATGTTTTAAAGAAAACTAATGAGTAATGTAACTACTTTTGCTGTTGAGTAATAAAATAAGAAACGTCCGCCTTAATAGGTATATAATCCAGCAGTCAACAGTCAAGCAGAGAAACGATGAAGAGGGAGAGTAGTTCTAACTAAAGTAACGTAGTTACTTTTTGATTGAGGAAATGATTACCCTTGCCCAACACCGTTTGAATAGAGTCTGCTAGTTCTCAATAACCATCCTTGTAGCATAAGATTATGATTTTAGATTGAGCATACATTTGTTCTGTGTAGTTAGAATTGAATTGACGATTAAGCTGCACAGTGTGTGTTGTAAATCCCTGATTTGTGCCGGCGTCTTTCCTTAGAGCTGGTGTTTCCATCATGAATGCTTTTCCCGGCTGTGACCTTGTCAGCTCCTTGTCTGTCTGTCAGCTTGCTGCAATAAAAAGGCTAAAGCAATCTGGCAGCTCCCCCGGATAAAAGGGAGGGGTGGCAGGAGAAACAAGGGTGGAGGAGGGATGAGGGAGATGTGACCTTTCTACTTCCAGAGAATTGTATTTTTTTAGATAAACAGCCTTTCAGAAATGAGCCAAACGACAGGTTGGCATGCACTGTACTACGGAAGGAGAAGGGTGTGCCTGATTTCAGTCATCAGTATTTTCTTGAGAAATCTTATCTGTACTATATATTCAGTTTTTCATTCAGATTCTCAAATAGTTCATGTGCATGATCTGAAGTCTCATATACTGTAAAATACAACAGGGTTGCTACATAATATAATCCTACCCTAATTCATCTGTGAAGTATTTTTTTTTTCAAATCAGAAGGTTTTAGTAGCTTTCTATTATTTTATGATGGCTTCTTTGTGTTTTTTTCTTTGTCTTTGTCTTTGTAATTGACTTGGTGTCTTTGTAAATTAGGGACACTCCTTAATGATCTCTCAAGTATAAATAAAGGTTGAATGAATCAATCAATCAAGAATATTACCAACCAACTTTATTTTAAATACAAAGTCAATATATATATTGATGTTTCCAAGCATTCATGCCTTGATTTTGAGCCTATCCAAAGAATAAAATAAAAAGAAATGCAGAACTGTGAAAAGCTTGAACTTGTAAGCAAAGGACACCAGAACTAAACCTTGTATTTATTCAAGTCTTTGTAAGTAACTTGTGATTTCATTCATTTACGACCTTGCCAGAATATGGCAGTATGTCCTTTTGAGTGAAACACAATGCATACTGATGATGTCCTGGCTTACCGAGGTCAACATGCCACAACATACCGGCTAATGCCACAGCTTTTGCAACGTAAAGGCAGTCTTTTAAAAATGCACTGAGGTCTCCATCTGCGAGTGGTGGGGGGTAATGAAAAGAGGGGAGAGGAGAGGTCATATATGCACAGCATCAGCAGTGATGACTTTATTGAGACACTCTTATGGAGACAAAAACACAATCTTTCCCTCTGTCTCTCTATTTCCCTCACACACACACACACACACACACACACACACAGGACGGGCGCTCCCTCAACCAGAAAGGAGACTGAGATTGGAAATAAAGACCATCCTCTGTGTCTGAGGACTGTGAATGGGAGCAGTAATGTTTTCAATTTGAGCCCTGAGAGCAATAATAGAGCTCATTCCACACCACCTAGATACTGTACAGACTATTCGCCTTAAAGCTTTAGGTTCCTATCATCCTTCACTCTCTGAATTCTTCTGCTTTCCCCCCTCTGTGTGCTCTTCATGGAGGGATTAATTTGGGGGATAAGAAGAAGAAGTAAAAGAATGAGGAGAGGAGAGAAAAAGGATAAATGGATGAAGAGGTGAGGGGTGGATGAATATGCCTGTGTTTGACTCGGGGATGTTATTTCAAACTCTGGTCCCTCACATTTGAATGACACCTGCTCCAAGCTGTTTCATTCATTCACACAGTATAAGAATTCAATTTCACAGCAGAGATTGAGTCCCGGGGATAAGTGTCCTGCCTCTCTCTGCGTTAACATGCTAAGAAGTGCTGGAAAAGAAAGGGTAAATTCATTTGTGTCATGAAATGTAATCCAGGTTATTGTGTCAGTCTCTGAGCTTCCACAAGTATCCTTTAAAAGACTTTTAAACACTCACCGGGGAAATAATGTTGTGAGATCTAACTGCTGAGCCAAAGGCAATTGTGAAATATTCAGATGTGAAAAAACATGATTACCTTTGTTGACTCAAATATATTGATATTAGAACTGCTTGTTTACCCTTGAAAAGTGCTGCCAGTGCTCAGTCTAAAAAGAATTCATAAAGCGCAAGAGGTACCAAAGGTGTCGTATAACTTGATAGAAACATACTGTAAGATGGAAACTGGAATGTCATCGAATAAAAGTCCCAAGGACAGCACGAAAGAGCGTGTTAGTTTTTTTTTTTTTTTTTTTTGAGATCAACAAAGTGGTCACAATGCCACGACTCCTGCGTTTTCATTCATGGCTACAGTCCCTACATCTGACGAAAGTGTGTGCAAGTACAGGGACGTGGTAGTCCGCCTGACCTTTAACAAATGAATCTAAGAAGACAAAAGTGTGATAAGCAGCACAAGAGATAAAGACAGAGAGAGAAAGATAGTGAGGAGAAAGGAGAAGCAAGATGAAATTATTTTACATGAATATACAATGACAGTCTCCTCACACAAAACACTGTTAAATCTGCGTGTCTGAATTTCTTGCTCCATCAATCAGAAACAAAAGCCTTAGACTGTGTAGACAAATGTAAACGCTGCCTCTTTTCAGTTTTGCCCTTTATGTCCATTTCTCACCAAACAAAGAGGCATCGGGGCATCATCAAAAATCGCATGTTTTTTTTTCATGTCCATCAAATAACAAAGACTACTTGTCTGCATCCCTTCGTGCTCATCACTGTGTAACAAAGTGTGTCCATTTTCCTGCTTGGCTATAAAAGCCAGCATGTTGTATACTTGAACACTGAATGTATTTGTATTGACATGTTTCTTCCACATTCTCCTTTATATTATGAATGCATATGAATCTCATCTTTTCAAAAGCACATCAGATTACTTAGCACTTAATGTTTGAACTTAAACAAAACTATGATCAAAGAGAAACACTGAGTGGATCAGATGGTGCTGGTGATAAAGGGACTGATGTCCTTGGGGGTGTTTGTGTCCCACCAACATTGTAGGTGCACCTCACCTCCAGTTTTAATAGTATGCCAGTATTAGAAAGATATTTCAGCATTCATTTTCAAAGGATGGCTGATCTTAAGCAGCTATCCATCACTAGACCGTGACCGACACATAAGGTGCAGTTTGATTGGACCGCAAGGACACAGCCGAGAGGAAACACAGCTCCTGCATGTCAGGGATCCAGTGTGTAGGTAGTACAGAATGGTTTATGGTCAGTCAGTCCAAACAGAGACACCTCTCTTTGATGAGATTATCATGAACAATTAGGACATTACTTTATTATTAGTCACTTTAGGGACTGATTAAATGTGTTAGGGTGTGTGTGTAATTTTTCGTTTTGCTAAAGGGAGGGCAAAATAATTTTTCCGGGCTAGCAGGAAGGTATCTTTGGAGCTGTCCAGCTTTATATTTATTTTGAAGCATAAAAAAAACTCAATATAGTTAGGCTACATCAAAGCACTTCTTAGAGATGGAACATTATCTTTCAAAAGAGTGCAGCATTTTTCACAACACCTTCATTCTCCGTCAGCACAGAAAGCAGAACTACAGGAAATGTGTCATGTAGAGTTAGCCCATAATGCAAATTGAGCATCACACATTGCCAACCTTTTCGCTTAATAGGTAAAGTTAAATGAAACACGTTGACAGTTTGGAACATTATTCAGGTCATTAATGGCTGCACATGTTCTACAGTCCATTGGGCAAGAACCGCATCGTCTGTGTGAAAAACCAAAAATACCAAAGGTTATCTGTAGTGTGAGGTCCTGTCCTCAGCTGTCTCCCTCTCTCCTGCACTTTGGTGAGCAGTGAATCTTAACTGTTACTGTCTTATGAGTTATGTTTTGATGATGGCAATATTTTTTATTGTTTGTATTTACGCTACATATAGGGCTACCACCTCATCTGAGATAATTACCAGCTGCCATCTCCAACCTTGTAAATTTCCTACAGACCCTTAAGTATCCTATCAATGAGTTTAAAGCTAGATTCATTATACCCACTTTGTGATTGACATTTTTGAGAAGAAAACTCCTCAAGTAAACATGTTACACACATATTGCTTATTCACTCTCATGATCACTCCTAGGAAAATCCTGTTTAGCCCAACTTGACAGCTCCAAGGACCACAGCAGAGAGTGATGGCAGCTGGTTATGCCGGCGGAGAATAAAGGTGATTTGCAAAAAACAAAAAAACAAAAAAAAAAACCCACATAAACAGATGCCCCTCCTAAGTGCTAAAAAGGGGAGCGGTAATGAAAGCTCGTGTTCGTTTAGGCCTCCTGTCTTTTTCCAGTGGGGGCAAGACAGGACAGCTTTATCAGGCTTTTTTTTCATTTTTTATTTTTTCAGGTGCAGGAGCAGGATGTGTGTGCCAACGCTGTGATGGCCGGCAGGTTTATCTAAGCTGACAGAGATGAATCTCCCAGCAGAGGGCTGGGCCTGTTCAGCTGTCCTGCTGAGGGGAGCCCACACCAGGGCTGACATTAAATTATTTCAGGAGGTAATTAGTCTTCTGTTTTTCACCAAGATGCCAAACACTCTCGATCTCATGCTCTCGTGCACACACCCATGTCGCATAGACGTGCAGTATAGATAGAGAGGGTGGGATTAAACCAGAGGAGGGTAGGCATTCTAAGATAGGTACAGAAAAACATTTAACTTATCTTGTAAGTACAAAACCTCAAATAACTTTTCAGATGTAGTACTGAGTACCTGAATGAACAGTTATGAACAGTAGTTAATCTGAAAAATAAAGTGTTACTGCATATGCAACGCTAAAAGGAACCACAGTTATCCTTCAGAATAAAAGCATCCCATCACCCACTTTCCTCCCCAGTTAAATTCTTGGTTTCTAATACTATAAGACTGCACTGTCTGACGGGATGGTAACAGACATTAATACCTTCAGTTATTCAATCAGCCGACCTTCAGAGAGAAGTGCAGAAAATATGATCACAACTCAAGAGAGACTTTACTCTTTTTATTTCTTTCCCTCTCTCTACCTGGTGCTCAGTCCCAAACTTGTTTTTTTTACCCTGCATCCGAAGTGATATTAATATTGATGCCCTATCAAGGAAAATATGATTTGGCTGTCACATTATGAATATTGTTGCCTTTATGGACTATATTATGCAAAGTCATGCAAATTAGATACGCAGCTATCAGAGAAAACAACCCTTAATTTTGTCCTTCTGCTTTTCTTGTGTTTAGCGTGTAATGTGGTTATGTGTGCTGCCAGCAAATGAAAAGTCACTTTCATGGCATATTATTTTCTCATGTCACTCGCTGATCAAGTGGTACATCCATTACCACCACATCATCCTAAGACAAACAAACAGAAAGCCTTTTTGTCCACAAACTTTATAGTTTATTGCTTATACGACACAATAAATGTTGAAAAGTGTGATAACTTTCAACAAGGCTAAAACACATAGCCCTGAACCATAACTGCATTGTTTTTGTTTGTTTGTAAATGACGATGTTAAAGTGAAGAATGTCTTTAAAATAATCTACTCTCTCTCTCTCTGTCTCTCTCTCTCTCTCTCTGTCTCTCTCTCTCTCTCTCTCTCTCTCTCTCTCTCATGACGGCTGGTGAAAAACACATAGCACGGCACAGTAGTTTACAGTTACTTAGATCAGCCTGTAGTGCCGTTCTCTCATTCAGTGGGTCATTTGAGGGGTAAAGAGTAATTTACCATGAAAATCCAATTGCTTTAATCTAATTTCCTTTGATATAATTCACAATAGGCTTACAGCCATAAAGCATTTACTTAGCTACAACAGTGGAAGTGCCCCTGGGGGACAATTAGAGTCCAGCTACAGGTACCTGTCTCACCACACATTAAATAAGCAGCATGTCCTGCCATTTGGATTTACAATGCAATGAAGACGATCAAAAGAAGTGGGGAAAAGCACAGATGCAAAGGGTGAAGTTAAGAATTCTGGTTTTTATTTTGTTTGTTTCACTTCAGTGTAGGCGTTGAACTGAAAGCCTGACCATTTCACAAACAACATGGTTTTGTTTATACATTAGGCAACCATTATATAGCAAACATTTATATTTGTGTTATTTCACTTCTGCTGTTAATTCATACACCTCTTTAACAAAAGGGTTTTGGTGCCCCAATATTAAATAAATGCAAAACAAATATTAAAACCCATTTGTAACACAACAGTATAGAGTCATAGGGGTTAAATTGGGCTATGTTCAGGACTCATCCCCAGAACATCTTTAACAATGTATTCATATATACAGTTTTCTCAGTCTTAATAAATCATACAATGACTAAAAAGTGTTTTCTTTATAGCTGTAGAGAGTCCTAAATGAGGTGATGATACAACTTCTGAACATCACAACTTTACTTTTGTTTTTGTCAGTGGGTTTCCTTAAAAGCTACCTGGCAGATCAGCGACCTCAGTCGAGGCGCTGATAATGCACCTTAAAGCAGCCATATTATGCTCATTTTCAGGTTCCTAATTGTATTTTAAGGTTGTACCAGAATAGGTTTACATGGTTTAATTTTCAAAAAACACCATATTTTTGTTGTACTGCAGTGCTCTCTCTCACTGCTGCAGATCCTCTTTTCAGCTGGTCTTTGTTTTAGCTACAGAGTGAGACCTCTTTTCTTCTTCTTCATCTGTACTATCTTTGATTGCACTCGCACATGTGCAGTAGCTCAGATGTAGCTCATGTCAGCTAGCTAGCTCCATAGACAGTAAAAGAAAGGCTGTTTCTACAACTTCGGTCAGTTACAAGGCAGGATTAGCTGGGAGACTTCTAAATGAGGGCGCACATGGAAGTAGTTCTTTTGTAGATTATGGTGAACTTGTGTGTGTTGTAGCAGTGCTTTGCTATTGAGAACGAGGTAGCATGCTAGCGTTAGCATGCTAGCGTTAGCATGCTAACGCTAAAGCTACGAGCTAATGGTTGCGGTTAGCCTGCTCGTTTCGGCTTGTGACGTCACAAGCCGTGCAGATTTTGAACAGCTCACCCAGAGACTGAAGGCAGGACACATTCAGAAACCGTATCTCACTCTAAACAGCATGGATGGATTTTTTTCAAAGTTTGTATGTGTGTGGAAGCACCAGAGACACAACGTAACACCCCAAATCCCAAAAGTGATTTTTTCATAATATGGGCACTTTAACGCTGGTTGCCACCCACCATAAAACAGAAAGAAAAAAAAAGCGACCTTAGTGCACTTGTCCGTCAGTCAAACAGACTGCACAGATGGCAGAGAGTGATAGGGACAAGGTAGGGACAGAGAGTTCAGAAAAACACAGGTTTAACAACAGAATAGAAATTGCTCTGATATTCAGCTTAAACAATGTGTCACTTTTACAAAATCATACTATACTATGACTTTAATGCAAGATAGTTTGCCGCTGGTTGCCCACAATCTTCTGTAGATAGTAACCCTAAAACCACACAGTCCCCTTCCGCACAACAAAACCCAATTTAACCCCTGAGTACAAACATTTTGGAGCCGCAATTACTTTTTATTTCCTGAGCAGCATAACAACTTTGTGACTAACTCTTTACTGAGAGGCAATAACCCCTGCTGCTCCAAAAATTGCAGAGGACACACTGATTAATCTGTTGCACTCCTGCTGGATACAGACAGAAAAGAAAACATCACAAATTCCTATACTAAAGCATTTACTGTTCCTTTTCCACATGGCAGCGCAGACGGTCTTTTAGTAATTTCTTGACCAGAGATGGTGAAGCAGTGACGCTGTGCAAGAGGCTGACTTATTAAAAGTTCAGTACAGGTCTGTTAGGCCTAGTGACCACAGCCAACCAACTTCTCTCATCCCCGTTATAAGCAGTTTGTTCTCTGTCTGGTAAACAAACCATGACATTCATTTCATTTTGGGGAATGAGCTTCAAAAAACAATATTCTTGGTGAGGTGAGCCACACAGCATCATTATTTAACACCTTAAATATGCCACCAAGAGTGTTTGTAGATATAGTGAAGACCCACTCACCATGCTTTCTGTTAAATGATTTCTACATGGCACCTAAATGTTTATTTTCATAGACAATGAGTCACAAAATAGTTGCACGTGCAAGTCACAAGTGCAATTGTTCCAGTTCATTTTGTTGGTTGTCTTTCTCACATTAGTGATGCAAAGGGATGCATAATCAA
Source organism: Sander lucioperca (assembly GCF_008315115.2). Classification (NCBI taxonomy): domain Eukaryota; kingdom Metazoa; phylum Chordata; class Actinopteri; order Perciformes; family Percidae; genus Sander; species Sander lucioperca. Next base: position 49,011,596 of record NC_050173.1, on the reverse strand, counting down.
ATGTGTTTACAAAAGCTGCTGTTGTCAGTACTGCAAAAGTGTAATTCTGTTTTATTTACATGATTGTAGAAAATTGCACTGGATAATAACTCTGTTTACATGTGTGAGGCATTTATTTTGTACATTTCTTGGATGCCCACAGAAAATTGTGGAACAACATGCTAAAAACATATATTCCTGTTTCCTGTCTTGCTTAATTTACAGCCTTCAAGCCTTGATGCAAATATCAAGCTAACTTGAGTGTTTATTTGCCATAAGAAGCTAATGCATCACCTGTACAAATGTTAGCTGTAGCCAGGTAATAACACAAATGTAGCTCAGCGTAAATTCTGTCAGGGAGACTTCAATTACGTTATCTCTCTTCTCTTTAACTGATCAGCTGGGCAGTGGGTGTTACGGTTCTGTATACCAATTAGAATCGGGCACGTATGTTCTAACCAATCACAGCATGACTACCATGTTTTAAATCTGTTCTCTCTCCTGCTTCTGTCAGTTGTATTTTCAGACGAGAGTGCGAGTGCGACTAGTAGTTGTTGGTTTATGGCATTAGGGTTTTTATCTGTGTTGCGTCTGGTTCGTGTGTGTGTGTCATTTCAGGTTAAGAGCACATTTCAATTCACCTTTTCTGGCGTGTCTCGTGTGGTAGCAAATGATATCTATCCTAGAGGATTTCTCTCTCGCACTTGTCCTGCAAGCAGTTTTTCCATAGCCCTGGCGCATGCACGCGGGTGCAAACAGTAGCAGCCTGGCAGGCAGAAATCACTCCAGAAGTACTTTCACACGACTGCAGTCCCGGAGATTTTGCCTTGTTCGTAGCTCCCGACTTGCTGCACGGCCCGCTCTGAACTGCAGCTGGCCTCCAGCCGCGACTCTCAGCCGTGGCGTTGTACGTATTTCGGTCGGGTTCATTACGGCAGAGGAACCGGCATGTCAACTCAGCTGGATAATCCAACCCTTCGTAGTTAAGTTATCTCATCGGGCATATTTTGTTCATTCATGTTTGCCGCCCACCAGTAATGCGGATCAGGTTTCTGTGGCCTGGAGTTCCAGGCTCTGTCTAAACTGGCTTCTGCCGCAGATTCCTCTGCGTCTCTGGGGCCTATTTACCGTTCTATGATAGAGACAGCCGGGGACGTCGTTTTACTTCTATACATGCATCAAGGTTAATTGTGCACTTACACAGGCACGTCTTTTCTCTATGGGCTCTCTAGGCAGGCTGCTTTTTAGACATTTTTATTTTATTTAGCATGCTATCATTTCAGCTGATGTCTAAAATTCACGTGCGCATTTACATGCGCATTTACGGTGGATTCAGTTTTTCAACAGATGTTGCTCTGGACATGGATGCATTAGCTGGATGGTGACACTGAAGTATGTTGGGGCTGAGCGCTACTGCGCAGCTGCAAACTGAGCTTGCCTACGTAGTTGTGGTATGAAGAGCCTGTCCGAAGTTGTAGTCTTCTGATGGTTGTGCATGAGTAAACTCAATTGTTTCAATCTTGCAGAGACGGAGATTGAGTTATATGCTAGGAATAATGTAGGCAAGGGGTTGTTTTGTTTGCTAACTAGAATGCTAGTTAACATTAGTTATTTATCTTACAAGTAACGGTAGCCTTTTTTACTATAAACGTCTGTTATGGAGCACACCGTGACATACAAGCTATGGAGCATTTATACATTGTTGTGTTTCTTCAGATAAATGTACGAATTAAGTCTTTAACACTTCAGATGTAAGTTATTGGTGTCAAGTGACGTCATATGGCAGTCACTGGATGCTACGGGGGGTGAGTACTTGATAGCATATAATAAGCAGTACATGGAGGTACGTAAGTGTTTTGTCCCATATTCGTGATGTATCTGGGCTTAAGTACTGGTTAATACTTGGGCAGGTGTAAGATTCTTTCTCGTTAGGGAATGACACGTTAAGGTTTGTCTTCGGAGCTGTCGTGATATTTGTCAGTAGTCATGCTGACGTCAGCAAAATGCATAAGGCACTTATATTCTGCATTTGTGCATAAATATACTCATTGCCGTTGTTGCCTGCTTACTAACGTTTTGTGCGTTATGCTCACTCATGGTGGGTAGCTCACACTCATTATGTTTCATATATGGTCTTTCAAAGCAAGTGTTCTCAGCATAATATTTATATTGTACACTATCTAACAAGCTGCATTGCTCGCATCAGCTATTTACTTTTATTTTCATCTCATATCTGTGGGGCCTCTTGGTGTTTTACGTTTTATTTTATCTATTTACAAAGATGTGTTGTTCATTTCCACTAAGCTTCCTATGTTGGTAATAGATTGGTGTGAGTCCTGCAAATCAGATTCTGACTGATTCCCGGTAGATGTGTTGGAACCGGTGGCAGCCCAGGTTTCTAATCACTACGTGTATTCACTTTCGGTCATGGCTGGTCTCGGTGGTTAGTCTTGCATCATTAAAGTACGTTGTCTTATTTATGGGCGTGCCAAACTCAGCATGGTGCATATGGGTCGCGTGTCAGCATTATGGTCATCGCATCCTCCTATTTCATGGATCCTTCTTGCGGTATCTTATGTCTGACTTTGTTAATTTTTACCTAGATTCTGCGATGCCCTCTGAAGGTGAGTATTTTGTGTATTTACCCAGACACTTTCTATCACTTATTAAATATTATTTTTGGGCATGTCAAGAACTATAAATTTTTGTTTGTGGTTGGTAATCACTTGTTTCGCATAATCGTCATCGTGCGGATGGCTTTTCTGTCTTATCCACGGTAGGTCAGTTGGTATCTGGATATTACTAAGGCACTATATTAATAATACATGCGTGGCACTTGTTTTCTTTTGCTGAGCTAAGTTTTGGGGGAATCCCTATCCTAAGTATGGTGGTGGTAGTCCATCTTACTGGGCAAAAGGCGGTCGTTATTGTCTTATGTTATTGATTGAATTTTAGCAGCAAGTTGTACAGTTCATCTCTGCAATATGTTTAAACAGAATTCATCTTTGCAATGGGATTCTCATATAGCTACATCCTATAGATCTCCTCATATCAATGTCTCATTATGAGCATGTTTTACACGATATCTTTGCAGCACGGCCAGTTATACTTCATATTATGCACGTTCAAATTGCTTCTTATTTGCAGCATGTTTACCCTGTTTTTTCTCGCAGCATGGGTAAATACTTTATTGTAACTCTTCATTTATGCAGTGCATTAAGTGACGTTATCACTGACCTCGTACGCAGTTAAATCATGACATTTGACCTCATTAAAGTTCTCATAAACACTAACCTTCTAAGTCTCAGAGACACTGCTTCTTTTCATTGCTTTTAATCTAAGATTAACTACTCATTGCTTATGCTCATATTAGAGGTTTTCCGGGTATATTTCGGTTTAGCCATCATTTAGTTATTCTTTAGGTTTTACCTCAGTTTATTCGGGTCATTCATTCAGAATAGGGGCAGCTACTAATGCGGGATATCAAGGCATTTCATGTACGTCCCTGCAACAAATCGGCATATGGTCTTCCTCTGTTTACTCCTCTTACATTCGTGATGTCTTCGCAACCCAGAGATCTTTTAGGCATAATCCAGGTAAGCGTGCATATAACTGGTTGTGGTGTATTGATCTCTGAACAGTGGTGGTTGTAGTACTGAATGTCAGTACAAATAACCAGGCATATATGTATTTTAGTAAAAGTACAATGATAACCCTTCAGTAACAGTACCCGTTTCTAAATGTACTTTAAGTATTAAAGTAAAAGTCTGCAGAGGTTCTATGTTTGTTCCGGCCTGAATTGCCGAGGTTTTGTTTTGTGTTCAGCCTTCTTAACATGGATGCGTTGGGCTTCCTCTGTGTACTCTTCATATATTTGCTCTGATGTAGAAGACATCATCAATAAACAGATCTCTTAAACCTTGATTGTGGTCAGATTGCATATAACTGGTGGTGGTGTATTGGATGGGTGATGTTCTCAATGGTACTGATGTATTGTTATAACTGTTTTCATCAATTTAGATTTTATTTTGCATCTATCGTGACTACAGGTTCTGTGTTTGTTCCTGCCTGAATTCCCAATGTTTTGTGTTATGTTCAGCCTGAATTGCTGATGTGTATTGCCCTTATAATTACAGGTGCCTTTGTAACTGCAGAGGTCTGTGGTTGTTCCTGCCTGAATTGCCGAGATTTCGTGTTCAGCCTGAATTGCTGATATGTATTTTTGTTTTTATATCTGCAGAAGTTGTATTTGTACCGGCCTGAATTGCCGAGGTTTTGTGTTCAGCCTGAATTGCTGATATGTATTTTTGTTTTTATATCTGCAGAAGTTTTGTTTGTTCCGGCCTGAATTGCCGAGGTTTTGTTTTGCAACAACATATTGTTTCATATGCCTTTTGGGGCGTGACTTATTACGAATTATGGTTCAGTTGGGTTTATTACTCTATTTATTCACTGATTATTTAACACATTCCTGTTTGTATCACCATACAGATTTGTGGCAGCTTTAAGGTACGTATATTCTTGTCATTTAATCACTTAAATTCTTTTCAAGTTTTGGGGGATATGTTTGGTTTTCCTAAACATTAGAATTGTATAGATACCCCTTTACAATGGAGTCTAATCTCCAAAAAATATGTTTGTACTTACTTGGTTATAGCTTATTAATAAATGTTTGCATATCTGCAACGGAGTCTCTCCTGATTGAAATGTAGCTCAGCGTAAATTCTGTCAGGGAGACTTCAATTACGTTATCTCTCTTCTCTTTAACTGATCAGCTGGGCAGTGGGTGTTACGGTTCTGTATACCAATTAGAATCGGGCATGTATGTTCTAACCAATCACAGCATGACTACCATGTTTTAAATCGTTCTCTCTCCTGCTTCTGTCAGTTGTATTTTCAGACGAGAGTGCGACCCGCCTCCTCCCCTTCTACCTCCAGGCATTTTAGACATGGTGTTCTCGGTCTTCTCCCGGCTGACGGCTCGTTTTATGTCTACAGATTTTTCTCACCACCACCAGTGTCTAGATTCCATTGGGGGATATGTTTGGTTTTCCTAAACATTAGAATTGTATAGATACCCCTTTACAATGGAGTCTAATCTCCAAAAAATATGTTTGTACTTACTTGGTTATAGCTTATTAATAAATGTTTGCATATCTGCAACGGAGTCTCTCCTGATTGAATGTATGTGTGCATGTGTGGGCAGGTTAAAAGAAAATCTGCCTGAAACCAACAGTGAATTGTACAAAAAATAATGTGCTCAGTCTGATCCAGTACAAATTAAAAGCCTCAGTCTGGCTCGTCCTCAATAATGCAGTCCTTTGGTTTCCTTTGGTTTCTGCTATAGTTGAACCAATGCAAGAGACATGCATGTGACCTACAGTACATGTAACGTCCATGTGATCTCATGTTTCCAGAGTAGCGTGTCATGCAAGGGATCTCTTCCCTGGGGTTCAAGGGCTGTCCATGTGACACGTGATGCTAACCGGTCACACATCATGCTGATTGCACATCGGATGCGTGAAAAACTGCAGAAAGAGTCAGAAAATGGCAAAGGTGTGTCATGTTCTCCCCTGCAGCCCTGACACCAGCGGTTTAGGCTTGTCCTACCGATGAACCAAACCATTTCAGAAAAGCAGGCGGGGGTGGTGGCGTGGGTATCGATTGTACATTCCGACTCCATCCGCATCCTTTTGTCAACAGAACTCAGACAGAGGGATTTAGAGAAGCCTGTGTTTGAAGTGTGTTTGCATGGTAAATCGCAGCATGCCACCTGCTTTAGTATCCTTTACTTATTTTATTTCACAGGTCTGTAAGCCACTTCACAGATAGGCTAACTCAGCCAACTCGGCCATTCAGCACAGATGACCCACACTGCCTGAGAGGCATGCGCACAATTTACATGCGCGCGCACGCGCGCACGCACGCACACACACACACACACATTTTATGTGTGCGGTATATCATTTCTCAATGTCATTTTTAATGAATGTGAGACCACATCAAGTCATATCCGTCTCAAATCATAAACCTCCATAATAAGTTGGAATAGATCGTTCATGGTAGTAGGGTTTGGCTATGCCTGTTACCAGCTCTGTAATTGTAATATATTGGACAATCCATCTGAATTATATGCTTCAACCCTTTGCCAGTAACATATTTTTGTCCTTTTGTAAAGCATAGGTAAATATATTTAGTTACAGTCCTAAAAGTCTAAAGTGGTCTGCTAAAAACACTTTTAACTGTTCTGTTGTTCAAATATGATCACTGATGAATTGCTACATTGACATGTTTATTAAATTAAATAGCCTACTTTGAAGGTGGAAGCAAAAAGCAACAATGGGAGAAGGACGATTACAATGAATAACAACTCTATTATGTCCCTTGTCCTCTATCTCTTGTTTTCCCTCCTCTCTCTAATCTCATTTCACAGGGGACCACGGCGAGGAGGAAGGAAGTTTTCCTGTGGTATCACACAAGAGACTAGTCTTCCACAAGAGGAAAAATGAAGCGGATAAATAAAGAGAAAATCGAATTCTTTCAGCCGTTGCAGGAGTGCCAGCCAATGAATCAGCAGAATAAATTCTCTCCAGAGATAAACAAACATTATATTTCAGCTGGGAGCTTCGGGACGGAAGGACCGCTGTCACTCTCGTAAAGTTCAGAGCGCTCCGGACCGTAAAAAGGAGCCGCCTTCTCAATCAGGAAAGCCTCTGGCAGGGAGGCCTTTACAGCTGGAGCTATGTGATGAAAACACACAGGAAACCTTGCACACATATGCCCTCAAGCAGGACTTAACACCACAGATATATAGCCTCATATAGAAAGCCATTAAAGTGGGATTTTGAAGCAAGTGTCTCCCAACACACTGTCAACACTAAGTGCTCATAGGCTTGATTTACACCACAATGTGCTACACTGTACCTGGATGCCATGATAATAAAACCTGTATCCTGATTGGAGAGACATGCAAAAAAAAAAAACTTGAACAATAAATCTTTTACTGGCTTAATTTCTGATTTTCTTTGGTTATTCACAAGCATCCTTGGCTGCTTTTATGAATATATAAGCTTGATGCTCTTAGGTGGTCAAACCCATACATCAGTGTGAATAGGGAGTCATTTGTGGTTTCCGTGTTGTGGAGCAGCAATGATAACAAGACAACAGTGACAGCCAGAGTCAACATTTATGCTGTTGACTTTAAAGGTCAAAGTCTTGTGTATGTTCCCTTGCCTTTTTCACATCTTCTGGTGGGATGTGAGAGAGCCACTCATGTGAAGTGAGATTTGAAAAGAGAAAGCTGGAGGCTGTGTGGCAGAGGCATTTGAGGGGAAACAAATATGTTTATTTATGTGGCTTGCTAATTCAAAAGACAAAACGGTTTAAAAAACGAAAAATCAATTTGGACTGGTGTTTGAATGTCTAAAAAAGACTGGATTGTTTTTCTTTGTTTTTTTGTGGGAAGGGATGGACCATTTTGTTGTTTAGCAAAATATGTCTGAGTCACACTTCTTGGCTGAGGTTTTGTCTCTCCTTAATTCTTTGGATTGTTTCCAAACACACACCACACTCTTGCCTTGACAGGTTAAATGGTTCCTGTAACACAGAGACACATTACTTTAGCACGGAGAGAGTATTTCCGAAGAACAGCATGGCAAACTGGAGAGCTGCTTCTCTCTTGTCTTGCTTCGAGGAAACAACACATAATTCGTCTCAGCACTTGTACTGTTAGTACTGTGTAACACTTGTATAGGCATGTCAGCTATCTTTGGAGATAAATGGATTCCTGTGGAAATAGAAAGGGCAGACCGTTAGATTTTTCTTTTTCTCCTGTGTAATTACAATCATGACATTTTTAAAGCATGTAGCAGCAAAATGGGCATTTTAACAGGTTCTTATGTGCTGATGTGAACTGCCATGTCTGCAATTGTTTCTTTCTCACACTGTGCATTTCCACTTTTCAGTATTTAAGGCCCAAAAGATGAAGGCTCCATCCCACCAGAGCATCTCACTCAAAATCGATAAGAGCCACCGACATCGTGAATGACTGAGCTATCATCCTTCACTATTTATAGCATGTGATGCTCTGTGAACCGTGAAATTAATAAATAGCATGCTCAGTAATTGCCTGGAAACCAAGCGCTGTGGCAAAGTGAAGTAGAAAATCAGTGGCATCAGATGGGGTTTCTAATAAGTTGTCACATTATTGTCAATGACCTTCAAGCAATTAAAACAGTAGAAGAGTAAAATAGAGAGACTGAGAGAGGGGGTAGAATAGGGAGGAGGGGTTAAGAGCAGTTGAATTGATGGGAGTACAAGAGAACTCTATTAGGATAGAAGGATCTTCATTAAAAGGTACTGACTGAGAGAGAGAGACACTGCTCCGAAGAGCAGCAGGTTTGCCAACGGCCTAGTTTGAGCAATATTTTGCTTAATCTGACGCTGGTGACACTAAGGCCATTATAAAATCAAAAGCTGCTCCATTCAACAAAACGTCAGGGGGTTAGGAGGGAAGCAGTTTGCCCGATGAGCTGAATGAGCACCGCTGATGGTTTAAGGTACTTTTTCTTATTAATGGTGCTTTGGTAGAGCTAGGATGCGTAAAGAAAACTGCACCCGTGCACATAAAAGGGAGGATTTTACAAAGCATACAATCCTGCTACCAACACTTGGATGATTTTAAAAGCGCATATTATCAGCAAGCAGACAGCAGAAGTAGCCTAATAAAACATAAAACGCATATACTGTGTATTCACACTACACTAACAATGAGGTCACACTCGTCTCCCGATGTGTTTGGGTGATCGGATTTTCACTGCATTCTGGGTGTGTCTGCACCCTTTTTTTGTCTGTTATTAGATCACCTGAAATGTTTTTTAAGGCCCGAGTGTCTGAGCAAGATCATGCTGACATGAGCACAGCAACACTGTAAACCACAGCCACACACTGTTTTCTATGGATCAACTGTTCCAGCTCATCACACTTACCAAGCTGCTCATTAGTACACCATGTTAAGCCTGGCAATAAACTTTAAACATCCCCAAATGCCAACAGCTTTCAGGATGAAATAACAGTAATAGGGACTTTCATGACATAGCAATCAACAGTTTGTAAGCAAATGAGACACTAAATGAGAAAATGACAAAACTTTGCACTGACACATTGGCAGTGTGGGCAACAGTTTGAGCACTAAGTAAAAAATGTAACATTAAGTAGACAGCAAAATATAAGTAAAGTAAGTAAAAGGCTACATAATTCCCAAATGTTGTCCTTTGTCATTAGTAAATCAGAGTGCTATAAAAGTGTTTTAACAACTCATGATGGTACTGAAGTGGAGGTTTCTGCCACCTCTGTCTGAGAGGATGCTGCTGACCTGGTTCCTTGGATGCTAGACTAATTTGCATGTTACATTTTTCTCTGTGCATGAGTTTCATAGAAACATACATAAATACACACCCCAATATATTTACATGTCAGGTCTTTGACTTAGTTACAGAAAATGTGGTATCATACAGTAGGTGTCTCACAAATGTATCAATCTGGCTGTACTATGTCCTGGATCACAAAAAAAAGTTCTTTATTAATATGTACCTTAACTTTTCAATAGATCACTTAAACCATAATTAATTTTTGAGGGTTGCAGAAACAAGATGATATGACAAATCATAAAAAGCAGTGTCTTATATACACCTGATGAAGTGGAACTGCAGAGTTAGGTGAAAATATCTCATTATGTATCATTAATATATCATTATTATTATCACTGCAAGCCACTTCTTTCACAAGGAATCTTGTGATCCATTGTTAATATCAAAATATTGAGACGCTTTAAAATAGTATTCCATATTTTTATATTGTTATCATTAGGTCAATAAATTAACCATCCCTTCAAACACATTTTGTTTCCTTTTATGCACATCCTGTCCCAGAAGTGCTTGTTACTCACCTAGCTCTGGGGAGTTTACTCCCCGGAGTCCTTATGTTTCTTCTTCGCCCAGAACATCACCTCGGATTAGGGTGACACCAAGACCTGGGTCTTGGGTGCAGCTGTGGCTATGGACCTGCTACACCCTGCTACGCTCTGCGATTCCCTGCAATGCCCGGCTACGTCCTGCTGCGTCCACCCATGCTCTGCTGTGCCACGCTACATCCCGTACTGTCATAACCCCAACCGTCAGACACCGCCCACCAAGAGTCTGGGTCTGCCGAGGTTTCTTCCTAAAAGGGAGTTTTTCCTCGCCACTGTCGCAATAGCCACTGCTAATGCTTGCTCTTGGGGGAACTATTGGAATTGTTGGGGCTTTATAGAGTGTGGTCTAGACCTACTCTATCTGTAAAGTGTCTCGAGATAACTCTTGTTATGATTTGATACTATAAATAAAATTGAATTGAATTGAATTGAAATTGTTGTATTTTTTACCTGGAGCAGTTGACAGATAAAGGCAAGGGAAGGCAGCTTTATTTATATAGCACATGTCAAGCACAGAGGCAATTAAAAGGGCTTTGCATAGGCACAGAAAAGCATAAGACTGACATTCAAAAGCCATAAGCATTATAAAACTGACTAAAATAATTAAGATAAAATAAAATTAGATTTATAGATTTATAAAGTAGTAGCACTTAAAAAGCTATTACATAAGTAACTGGAAGCCAGTGTAAACATTTCAGTAATGTGCTCATTCCTCTTTGTTCTTGTTAGAACTCTGGAAAAAGTGTTCTGAATGAGCTGGAGTTGTCTTTTGAGGAAGACCAGACAAGAGACTCTGCATAAATGAGTTTCTCTAAATGATTGTCTTGATGTAGCTGCTGAAGCGCAGATCTGACTCTATTAAAACATCACAATTTCTAACTTGGGTTTTCATCTTAACAGCTCTTGAATCAAGTTGAGCAATAACTTTTATTCTTATCTATTTGTAGCTAAATACAATGATTTCTGTCTTGTCTTCATTTATTTTAGTCTAAGGGGCCATAATCACTGATAGTCAGCATTGACAATTTTCAGCATATCCGTTTAGAAGAAACTGAAAACATTTTTAATAAATAAAAAAAGCTAATTGACAGAGTGTCAAAACTTGAGTCAAGAGGCTTCAATATATCCTCCAGAATGTTAGTATTGATAGCATTAAATGTTGACAATCTAGCCAAATTGTGCGGTTGCAGCAGTGGTCTGGTGTTTGACATGGAAGAATTCATGGCCAGTCAATTTAGAGAAAAAGATGCTAACTCATTACACTTATTGACAGATAAAGAAACTCATCACCCAGGATATCAAGAAAACACATAAAGCAACACCCTTGCTAATAATCAAATCCATTGTGTTCCCTTGGTTAGGTTTGGGCCCTTTCACATGCCGCATCACACTTTCAAAATTCCCTAGCAGTTTTGTCTTTGGGATTATCAATGTGAATGTAAAAATTGCCAGTTATGACAAGATAGTCAATAGCAGCTCAGTGTAGTTGTCAGCGAAGTTTGTAAAGGATCTTGGGGGTCGGAAAATTGTTGACAGCAGGATATTTGGTGTGCCTTTTGAATACAGTGCAAAGATAATCAAATGAGGCAAAATCACCTCATAATTACAGCTTGAATTGAAATGAGTGTTTAAACACCACCTTTCCTTTACGGTTGAGAAACATTCATAAAATTAAAGTTTGGAGGTGCTGACTCAATGACAACTGGTGCACGGTTACAATTTTTTAGCCAGTGTTCCGTTGTTGGTAAGAGATTGAATATTCAACAGAGCTATAGAATTATTGGGTGGATGTGGGCTAATTAAATTGTTAACAGTGTGCATTCTCTTTCTATTGCCTATCAAGACAGGAACAGAGGAAGCTAGTAGAACACTGGATCCCGGCTCGTCCTGGAAACATTTGTGAGCGTCATCCTGAATTCACCTACCTGAGGAAAAACACCACAGAGAGAACAATCTGCTTTACTCGAGTTCATTGCTGGAGCACATGTCTGGAATATACAAGCAACCTCTCACTCATTAATTAGTCAACCTCTTTACCTGTGGGCCAGCCTGCCATACTCTGCTGTGATTGATGGAACAAGAACAAAGGAACGAGACCATGATTACTGATGAGGATTATAAATACATTTCAATTAATAAAACCTCCCATTGGTAATTGTCATACAGGTTTTGCTGTAGTGTAGGTGTGTCACTGATGAATATTGGAATTTCTGTTCAACAGGATGAGATAGCAGCAGTGGTACAGGAATAGAACAACAGCAATCTCCAGTGCTATTCTAGGTGAATGAACAGAGAAATAGAGAAATTGAGGGAGGAAGAGGCAGAAACAAAGTGAGTGAGGGCGGATGGAGAGAGAAAGAAAGATGAGGGTGGATATCGCCCAGTGCTCTTTAATAACCAGGGCAGCGGAGGTTCAGGAACCAGACATGAGCAACCCAGTGGACACTAGAAGAAGGGCAATGGGGTCACATGGCACGGAGGGGGAAGACATACAGCATCGCACCCACAGGAGATTGATGTGTTTCCCAGCAATCTACAAGCCCATAAAAAAAGGGCACGGTCCGTGGCCAAGCTTAAAAACCAACCAGGGAATTGGTGGACAAAAGTTCATCTGGCACTGTCATAACACTGCAGCATGACAACATAACCCAACAACATCAACAGCTTCACAGGTATACAGGTCAGCTTTTGCATACTCAAATGCAACATATGAATGCTAAAATTTGATTTACAGTGGGTGTGAATAGATGTGCATTTGCAACATAAACTCACTCCTGCTGAAAAATGTCAAACATTTCGTCACCTTGATGTTCTCTGTTGTATTCAAAGCTGCCCTTTGTGGACATGCTGTCAAAAGAAATAAAAATCCCTTACACATTATGTCCACGGGTCTGGCCTTGAAATGTAAACTTTGTATTGGTTTGTGCACCAGTACCTAATTTGTTGGTTGAATTCCTAGTTTATTGACTGGTTTAGCAGTTCCTTTCTAAAAAAGATTAATAAGCCAGGCTTTAGTGCCACTTGATGAATAGAATCTCTCTTTATCAAACTTATATTCAGCTATGCTCATTTTGTTTATAGGAGATACAGTGTCATGCAAGTAGCTGTTGCTAAAACACAGTGGTGGTATGTTGAAGGTAGATGTTGTAGAGTAGTCGTGAGCAGATATTGACACTCAGGATGAGTCAAAGAGGATGTTGAAATGATGGGCTTTTATTATAATTGTCCCAATTAAGGCCCACAGGCAAAACAAACAATTAACAAAACCAAAATTAAAAAGAAAAAAGATACTTTCACCAAAAAATAAAATAAATTGACATGAGAGTCAAAAATTGATAAATGATACAGAGATACAGCTGTATATAAGTTGACTTTTCAAACTAGTCACCTGAGCCTTCCACAGACTTACGTCCTCACCCCTCTCGCTCCCACAACAACTGAAACTGCCAGTCTATAAACACCTGTAGCGCGCCCCTGGAATTGGAACATACCAACTAAAACTAACATACAGGGGTGGCTAAGGTGAGCAGACATTAAAAGCTACAAACAGCCAAAATTATTAGATCTAATAAGCTAGAAATTTACAGAAGATTATTTACCTGACTCACAAAAACATTGCATTAAGCCACAAGATAACTTGACGGACAATAAAATAATTACTCCTAATTCCGGTCACTTCCTGTTACCCCGGATGTACAAACGTCATTTAAACTCCCCGATCACGGCAAACTTTCCTTTATCAATGAAAGAGAGCAGACGCCGGTTAGCCACAAAGACTACATGTTATACTGTTACCTTTTAAACTAAATAAACAGCAATGCAGTTAACAAAGACGTAAGTGTTGTGTGATTATTATACATGGTTATGTTTGTGACAAACGGTATGGTTTTAAACAATAGAGAATGATGCATTGATGGATATGACTATAGCCTATAAATCACCGCAGTATTAGATGTTAAATTTGTGCACAAGAACACTACAGGATTACTATGGGGAATTTGATGAATGGCTAGTTTAACAGACGATTTGAAACAGAGCATATTGACACGCTAACACAATAAACAGGCAACATTTACAGTCCGTCTTTGAGAGCTAAACTAGGTAGCGCATCACTACCGTGACGGCAGGCATGCGCCCCGTCACATGGTAGTATTCCGATTCTCAAATTTTTTACTTTGGTAAAACAATGTTTTCGCTATCTTGCCAAGAGTTCCAGGAGGATCGATTCCTCTCTCATGTCTATATGGTAAAAAAGAAGCTAGCAGCCGGTTAGCTTAGCTAACCCAAAACGACTGGAAACTGGGGGAAACAGGTAGTCTGGCTCTGTCCAAAGGTAAAGAAAATACTAATTAATTATTATTAATTATGTTGTATCTTTTTTGTTTAATCTGTACAAAAATTTAAATGGCCGTTTTTTTGTTACCTTTGCACAGAGCCAGCCTAGCTGTTACCCTGTGCTCCCAGTCTTTATGCTAAGCTAAGCTAACTGTGTACTGGCTCCAGCTCTACATTTAACAAACAGACATGAGAGTGGTATTGATCTTCTCATCTAGCTCTCGGCAGGAGAAAAAGTACAAAAGTATTATCAGCAATCTCATAAAAAGTAAAAGTTCTCATTATGCAGCAGAGTGGCACCTGTGTATTACATATTTTATTATTGGATTATTGAATTAATATAACTGACTATTGGGCAGTTTAATCATAATTACATTAGATAAATTGATCATGTTTTATTAAGCAAAAGATGAATCTGGAAAGCAACTAGTATTTTTAACTGTCAAATAAATTTAGCAGAGTATTTGTCTCTGAAATAGCGTAGAAGCATAAAGTAGCAAAACAATAGATATAACTACAACTTCCTCAAAATTGTACTAATGTAGTGTACTGGAGTGACATTTACATGGCATGCAAAACAGCTGCCAAAGGTGCTCAGCATTGGAAACCCATTGAAGCCACAGTGATAAGCTGACCGCAGAATCACTTCTCATGAAGCAAATCACAAACTTATTACAGCCACATTTCAATAGGAAAGGTGTTTCATACTCAAAGAACTGATTCTTTGACACCTACCTGTGTGTAGAATGTTGCAAAACCCACGGTAATTTTCAGTATTTCAAAGCAGCATTTCTGACGACACCCTGAGTACACATTATAACCTCCCCATGGACACCACATTCGCATACAGATTCTGAATACACCGCGGTACAAGTTTTATTACAACTCAGACAGCGTAAAAACGTCTCTATTGGATTTTACGGGCCAAAGTATCTCCCACCAGGTCTCTGTGTCTTCCGCTTCAAAACCACTGCATTGCCTTTTAGTGTTATATTGGAAGATCAAAGAGCATGTCTAACGGTGGAGCCTTGTTTCAGAGCAGTGAGGATGGTTGCATGAGCATCTTCAAAGGAGGACAAGTTTTATTAATCACTGTGGTGTCTATGTCAACAGTGATGTGAAAGAAAGACGTTTAAAGCGTAAGAGTGATGAGTGAAAAATTTGCTCCAAAGCTTTGATTATGCAATGTTCACAGGAAAATATGTAAACCACCCAAAAAGGTTATGAGCGCCAAATGTTTGAAGGCATTCAATTGCATTTTAAATTCCTAATAAACAAGACTGAATCAACATTCAGCATCAGCTCTGCTCATTGTGTTCTTATGAAGAGGTTTTATTCTTCAGCACAGTAAAGCTGATCATTATGCTCATGCACCTGTCTCCACTCCGAAAAGAGTGCATATGAACCACTTCTGTGCTGCAGTGTTATTCCCATGATGCTTTTCTCATGCTCCAACTGCTGTGACAACCTAGCTTGGAGCTGGAGGAAATGTTTGATTCAACACTGCCTCTAGTGGACTGAGTCGGTATTTCCAGAAATGCCATAAAACACCTGCAGCACAGTCCGGAGCAGATGCTGCAGTGAATAAAATGTTCATTATCTATATCTCCCGAACGCTCATGGACGCCCATATTGAGCTGCTCTCATACTGGAGAGTTCAACTCTTATCCAGGTAATGTGGTTAATCAATTACAAGTCCTCGTCCCCTGAGGGTATTCACATTAACTTGAGTATAGGTTTTTACTTAGAGTGGATCAGTGATCTCTGCAGTGGCTTTCCCCTCTAGACTTCTTTCATTATCTTAAATGAGAGCATATTGAAGGGGGGCAAGGTGGAGCAGGTTGGCGGCGTGGTGGGGAGGTTTGTGTGAGTGGGTCACATTCACGTCTCCTGCCACACCTCAGCGCTGAGGTCTCTGCATATCCATCAAATGATATTATCCATCACCATCAGCTCTTGGCTGATAAAGAGAAATGACATGAGCTGCATTTGGAGAATATAGACAAAAAGGTGCTCTCAGACAACCATACTGTTCAGTCAGTGTCAAGAAAAATCTAATCATTGTGGCTCCTCCAATCCTCCCCCACTGCAGTCTTGGTTTAGAGGAATCTATTCAAAACCCTCACATAATTCCCCACATTCAGTCTCATCCATACAAATATGTTCATTCTCTCTAGCACAATATTCCATTCAGTGTCTTCTCTGTTAAGTCTCTGTGCCTGGCATCGCTCTCTGTCTCTGGGCTGTTGCAGTCATCCTTTACGGGACACTCGTCCTGTTCCCTGTCAGCCAGACTTTGTCCTCAGTTCAATTCTCTATTTTAACAACCTCTGATAAAAAAAGGCTTCAAATAAATGAAGTGCAACAAAGACAAAACAGATCCAGGTTCAAGGAAGACACCTCATCAATCATGTTTCAATTATGACAGGGGATGTCAGTACATCATTAATACTCTGTAGTATAGAGGTTAGATACTGTTGACAGCAGGTGAAGAACAAAAAAAAACTAACAGAATGTGCATTAATGTGAATACAAATTTGAATGTGCTTCAAAATAAAATAAAAATTAAAGCCAAAATATACATGCAGTTGATGACTCTAAAATGCATGCATTTCTATGTGTTCAACATATATGTTTCATACTTAATCCTAGTCTGAAAACATTTTCTGCATTATGGGTAATACACACCTGTCATGACCGGAGGCCTGTACTACGAAGCAAGATTTGGCGTTACCGAGGTAACTTCAGGTTCAACCCAGGGTTTTGTGTATCACGACGTTGGGTCACTTGTTGCCGAGTTAAATCTCCAATCAATACTCGACTGATAACGGCGTCAATGTTCTTAGAAGATCAGGTGGAGCTCAGTGGGCGGAGAGAGAGAGAGAGAGAGAGACAGAGAAAGAGAGAGAGAGAGAGAGAGAGAGAGAGAGAGAGAGAGAGAGAGAGAGAGAGAGAGAGAGAGAGAGAGACAGAGAAAGAGAGAGAGAGAGTGAGAGAGAGAGACAGAGAGAGTGAGAGAGAGTGAGAGAGAGACAGAGAGAGAGACAGAGAAAGAGAGAGAGAGAGTGAGAGAGAGAGACAGAGAGAGAGAGAGAGAGAGAGAGAAAGAGAGAGAGAGAGAAAGAGAGAGAGAGAGTGAGAGAGAGAGACAGAGAGAGAGAGAGAGAGAGAGAAAGAGAGAGAAAGAGAGAGGGAGAGAGAGAGACAGAGAGAGACAGAGAAAGAGAGAGAGAGAGAAAGAGAGAGAGAGAGAGAGAGAGAGAGTGAGAGAGAGAGAGAGACCGAGAGAGAGACAGAGAAAGAGAGAGAGAGAGAGGTGCGCTTATAAAAGTTACAACATTTAGAGACTGACAACCCCGTTAACATTCCCTGATGGGTATCTTTATGAAAGATATAGATTCTTGAGCCGGATGTTGCCAACACGACAGTTTGAATTATGTTTTTATATATTTTGTGATTGGTCATGCTGTGCAAACCCCGCCTCTTTTATGTACGCGTCGCTGGATTGGGAGACCCTGCGTTGATTTTTAACCACCGTCGTGACACAGGTTATGCGGGACCGCGGTTGTTAGGTTAGGTGAAGCCGGGTAACTGAAATAAATCCAGTGCATGTTGATCTTGCTTCGTAGTACAGGCCTCTGACTCAGATGGCCAAATTCGACCAAATTAACTAATACAGAAAGGGATGTGGAAATCAGTGGAGTCAGTGGCGTAGGGTGTGCCTGGGTGACAGAGGTGAGTGTGTGTGTGTGCTGGTGTTGTAAAGTCTTAACTAACTTAGCAAAATGCAAACCTAGGACAACAAAACCAACACAAACCTTGGTCTGCCTGTGGAGACATCCAGAGCAGAGAGACAAGTGGTGCACTGCAGCCAGGCTTAAATAGCCTGGGCACACTCAGGTGTTCCAGGTTACGCTGACGAGCTCCTGCAGAGTCAAAAAGAGACAGCAAGACACATCCCCACCCCCCAAAAAACGGAGTCCCAACAGGGTCACCACAATACAAACAACAACCACCAATGAATTAGCTGCAAACATATTACCTAACAAACAAATGCATCCATAGAACACATGGTACATCTCCCACAACAAGGAAAAACCAGCCGTGGCTACCACTAAAACACACAACCTACTACCTATAACCTAATTTAACGAGCCCCTACTTTTTTTTTCAGAAACATTGTTGCTGCATACCCCTGTGACACTGGGTAGTTGCGCCCCTGATGGAGGCCATGCTGATGTTTTTTAACCTGGTCTCAAGGGGTGTATGTACCTCTGGCCACTTTTTTGCAGAGTCACAAATACGTACCATCAAGTACATTCTGCCACAGTTTTGAGGAACAAATGTCCTCTGGAGGTGCTAAAGAGAAGAACTGTAATGTGCTCTGCAATGGGTTGTAGTTGACTCCATTATTTTAGGAGAGGACGGTAAGGTAGTGTTATTTTCAGCGGTTCCTACCATAATTCTAAGCCTAGGAAGTGTGTCTGTCTGTTGGGTGGAGCGGACGGTGAGGTTGCTGTATTTTTAGTGGTTCCTACCGTAATTCTAAGCCTAGGAAGTGTATGCCATTATGTTGGATCTTATTACCAGTGAAATATTACAGTGTGCATTTATATCCCACAATGCAATGCGGTCATTCACATCAGGCAATCGGACAGTAAGTAGGCAGCTTTGTATCGCCAATATCACTTCAATATATATATATATTATTTAATGAGTCATTTTGTCACCAGCAGCAACCATGGGGAAGTTTTTCCAATAATTTGAGCACCATGGTAACGTGTCTAACCGGCCATGATCTCAGGAAGTCATACGTTGTATGTTAGGATTAATACAATAAAAAAGACAATAATAAAAAAAATACTGTTTTCTGTATTTGAATGATGTAACGTATGATTCCCATTAACCCCATCCACGGCAGACAGCACAAAACAGGAGTTGAATGGGTCCACCCACCCCGGAAGAACTACAAGTTTACCGGCTTCGTAACATGCTCTGTGGCGCATCTTTAGTGGGAGTTGTAGTTTTATACAACACGTTCTCACACTCATCTCGTAAGATATGGACGCTTGGTCAGGTGCCTTTGTCGTTCTTATTGACGCTAAAAGTCTCCTTTAGCGCTATAAGTAAACGCGCTTGGTCGGGACTATTGCCGTCCCTTTTGACGCAGTTATGTTAAGGAAAAGGTTGTGGGTGGGCTTACGGTTCTGTGACACGCAGGAACTACGGGACGGTTGGGTTTAGGAAAGGGTCGTGGGTGGGCGTACAGTTCTGTGACATGCGGGAGGAAAGAAAAAAGCGACTATAGCAAGCGTGACGCAAACCCCGCTCTCCTGGGTGAAAGTCCTGTGTTTGACCCATCCAACCCCCCCAACCAACCTCCTTACATACTACTCTCTAAATCCTCTCTAACTGCTGCTCTCCCCGGTGCGTTACACAAACACGCTGAAAGACGCCTTTTTCGTCGCATCAGACGCTGACAGCCAGTCCAAACGTCCTTATTTTACGAGTTCGGAATGAGAACGGGTTGTTTTATAATACGTTGGACTTTTGGATACTGCCTGGGTGTTTTTGGGATGGTTAACACATTGGTGTTATCAGATTTTGAAAATCTAACTGTTAAATAGGTGAAAAAATAACTTATTCCCATATTTGACATATTGGACTATGGCGATTCAATTTGATTTAACTTTACTAATGATGGCCTTATCAATATAATGCAGCAACAAAACAAATAAGAAAAAAAATGTTTATTTAGGCTCTCTCCAGAGGGGCAGCTCAGCCAATCAGGGCAAACGGATTGTTGTCCAGGCAACAATAGCCCGTACCTGTGCACATCCCTGCTCTAGGTAAGAAAGTGAAAAAGTGTATTATCCAAAATGTCACAATAAAAAAAAAGTACAATACATTATAACTAAACATATTCCAGAGGGTTATAATAAAGAACAAGGATCTTGTTTTCAGCAGGAAATAGGCCTAGTGATATGTTTAAGCAGAAGAGAAATAAAACAATATGAAGCTAATTTGGTGTTGTGACGACCCCTGCTGTCTTGCTGTTCAGCTGTGTCTTTGACTCTGCAGGAGCTTGTCAGAGTAACCTGGAACACCTGAGTGTGCCTAGGCTATTTAAGCCTGCTGCAATGCAGCTCTGGATGTCTCTCTTAAATAAAAAAAGGTTTATTTTAAAGTATATCAGCCACTGTAGGCCTACCATAAATATAAATAATTATATGGTATATTATATATATATATATATATATACATATATAAATGTACTTTATTTTCATTACGATAAATCATCATTGATGGCATTCGAGCATATGCGTTGCGGATGTTTAAATTTGCGTTCTGATTTGTTTACTACGTCTCCGCTGTCAGACATAGGCTAATTGTTATATTTCCCACATGCGCCGGATTTTGATACAGAAATGCATTTTTCATTTGCAATGGCAAGATTAGCCTAATAGCATGTAACAAAACATTTTAAATTATTTTGATTTGGCATTAGAAGTAATCAGACTTCATCTGTAAGCAACACTAACATTAAAGCGTAACTCGCGCCAAAATGCCACCTGGGGTCTTTTTGTGAATGTACCCGAGTCAAACTTTCGTTTAAAAGCATAATTAGGATGGAAGCATCACTTTTAAGATGTACCGTACTTTAGTTTTTCGTTCAAATGGCCTTTTGAATGGGAGTGCTAGGGGCATTTTGATGCTAGCCTCAAAATAGCTATTTTTAAAACACTAAGAAGGCTCGACACAACATGAGACTTTACTCCAAGTATCACCAGGGTCTCTACACATGAACTCCAGCATTGAGAACATTGTTTGTGTACACAGAGTTTACTAAAAAGAAAGGTTTTGAACAACTCCCCGCAGCTCTTGTTTCCGGCCGCTACCACCTCGGCAGTCAAAACGAGTCGATATCAAAAAAAGTAGCCACAGATTTAGTACATCACCTGGTCACTGGTGTAGTTAAGGTGTAGAGCTCCTGGTGATACTTGGAGCAAAGTCTCATGTTGTGTCAAGCCTTCTTAGTGGTTTAAAAATAGCTATTTTGAGGCCAACATAAAAGTGCCTCTATTACTCCCATTCAAAAGGCCATTTGACCGAAAAACTAAAATACGGTACATCTTAAAAGTGGCTCTTCCGTCCTAAATATGCTTGACTTGGCTTAAATAAGTTTGACTCGTGTACATTCACAAAAAGACCATAGGTTGCATTTTGGCGAGAGTTACGCTTTAAAGAGCAACCTATGGTCTAAATAAACATTTTTTTTCTTATTTGTTTTCGCCGACCTCATGTCTGTCTCATTCACTCCTTGCCTGTGTTCTTCTCCACTAAGACATATTGTCAAACAAACATTATGTAATAGACTTTTCATTAGTTTTTCCATATTAATACTATTAAGAAATTAATCTGTTGGTATCAAGTGGCTCCCCCTACACTTCCACCAAATGTTAGCCCTACCTGTTGCCTTCCCCTGTCTTTCCTGATCCACCATCCTCACACCTGAATGAAATGAATACATTTAAAAATATAGCAGCCTAAATTCAGTTCTTAAATCAGCCTAGTGATGGCATCAGATAAGACAACTATTATGCAGTAAGGTTGTGCTGCTGTTGAAATTACATTCACATTTTGGATTTTAAAAAGTACAAATATGGAGAGCACTTAACATAGACCTTTAAAGAGAGAGATGTGACCCTGTAATTACAGCTTCCATGTCACCCAACAGATGTAACTACAGCCTGTATGTCTGACAGCACAGCTAACATGAACTGCTAATGGTAAAACTAAATCTAGTTCTTGTCATTTATTGTGCATGCTACCTTATATTTACCAGTTGTTATTTTACCTTAATAAAATTGAGATATGTCATGCATGGGATCGGTACCATAGGGTTTAACCAAAATCTAAATGTAGCTATCAGCAACACTGGTTTGCATTAAGTTAGCAAGCACTAGCCAGTCTGTTAACATGAATATTTGCAAGCCTCCAAGTTTGGTAGCAAATCTATGCATGATTCCATGGTAAACCAAAGTTATTGCATTAGTTATGTTTTCCAGATTCTTGTCATTTATTGTACATGCTACCTTATATTTTCCAGTTTTCAGCTCAGCAACCTCGGTTTTGCATATTCTAAGCTAGCCGTAAACCCCCATTTGGCTGCTACATTCCCAGTGTTAGCAAACGCTAGCTAGTCTGTTAACATGAATACACAGACGTCACACTCATAGACAGTATATAAGAGTGGACCAACAGATCCCGTTGCTCTGGACGGAGACCAGTGAAGGCCATTAGAAGCACTTTTCCGGTGAGCGCCGAGAGTTACTGCGCAGCCTCCAACTGAGAGAGACAACGTAAATGTGACGTGAGCAACCTGACTGAAAGTTGGAAGTCTTCTGGTAGCTATGCCGAGAAAAATCTCAATCATTCCCAATCTAGCAGAGACGGAGAGCGTAGGTATATGTAAGGAGATAACATGGACACAGGCTAATTATTGATCACTAAAATGCTAGTTAACATTACAGCTAATATGAGACGAAACTGCCTGCGAGCTTCTCCTGTACTATACGGTAATTCCTCTACTATGAGACAGTAAGTCCTGTGGTTATGACACAATCGTTAGTCTATATTTATAAAAATGTCTGCTACGGAGCCATAACGTGAGGTACAAGGTAATGGACCTCTCCTGGAACCATCACCTTATCGTGGTGGAGAGGTTTGTGTGTCCCTATGAACCTGAGGGCTGTGTTGTCTGGAGCTTTGTGCTCCTGGTAGGGTCTCCCAAGGCAAAGTGGTCTCAGGTGAGGGGCCAGACAAAGAATGGTTCAAAAACCCTATGAGTGACCGAGGAAGAGATGGAGTGACCCTGCCCGGAGGAAGCCCGGGGCCCCCGTCTGGAGCCAGGCCCAGATGGAGGGTTCGTCAGCGAGCGTCTGGTGGCCGGGTTTGCCACGGAGCCCGGCCGGGCACAGCCCGAAAAAGCTACGTGGCATCCATCTCTCCATCCCATGGGCCCACCACCTGTGGGAGGAACCGCTGGGGTCGGGTGCGCTGCCACATGGGTAGCAGTGAAGGTCAGGGGCCTCGACGGACCAGACCCGGGCAGCAGACGCTGGCTCTGGGGACGTGGAATGGCACCTCTCTGTGGGGGAAGGAGCCGGAACTGGTGCGGGAGGTGGACGCTACCAGTTAGATCTGGTGGGGCTTACCTCTACGCACAGTCTCGGTTCTGGAACCATACTCCTGGATAGGGGTTGGACTCTTTTCTTCTCCGGAGTTGCCCAGGGTGTGAGGCGCCGGGCGGGTGTGGGGATACTCACAAGCCCCCGGCTGAGCGCCGCTACGTTGGAGTTTACCCCGGTGGACGAGAGGGTCGCCTCCCTACGCCTGCGGGTTGTGGGGGGGAAAACTCTGACTGTTGTTTGTGCATATGCACCAAACAAGAGTTCGGAGTATTCGGCCTTCTTGGAGACCTTGAGTGGAGTCCTATATGGGGCTCCAGTGGGGGACTCCATAGTTCTGCTGGGGGACTTCAACGCGCACGTGGGCAATGATGGAGACACATGGAGAGGCGTGATTGGGAGGAACGGCCTCCCTGATCTAAACCAGAGTGGTTGTTTGTTGTTGGACTTCTGTGCTAGTCATGGATTGTCTATAACGAACACCATGTTCGAACATAGGGATGCTCATAAGTGTACTTGGTACCAGAGCACCCTAGGCCAAAGGTCAATGATCGATTTTATAATCGTTTCATCTGATCTGAGGCCGTATGTTTTGGACACTCGGGTGAAGAGAGGGGCAGAGCTGTCAACCGATCACCATCTGGTGGTGAGTTGGGTCAGGGGGTGGGGGAAGATTCTGGACAGACCTGGTAAGCCCAAACGGGTAGTGCGGGTAAATTGGGAACGTCTGGAGGAGGCCCCTGTCCGACAGACTTTCAACTCACACCTCCGGTGGAGCTTTTCGTGCATCCCTGTGGAGACTGGGGGCATTGAACCCGAGTGGACAATGTTCAAAGTTTCCATTGCTGAAGCTGCGGCGAGGAGCTGTGGTGACACCGGTGGTCAGGGAAGCCGTCCGACTGAAGAAGGAGTCTTTCCGGGATATGTTATCCCAGAGGACTCCGGAGGCAGTGGCAAGGTACCGAAGGGCCCGAAGGGCTGCAGCCTCTGCCGTGAAAGAGGCAAAGCAGCGGGTGTGGGAGAAGTTCGGAGAAGACATGGAGAAGGACTTTCGGTCGGCACCAAGGTGCTTCTGGAAAACCGTTCGCCACCTCAGGAGGGGGAAGCGGGGAACCATCCAAGCTGTGTACAGTAAGGATGGGACGCTGTTGACCTCAACTGAGGAGGTAATAGGGCGGTGGAAGGAGCACTTTGAGGAACTCCTAAATCCGACTAATACGCCCTCTATGGTACAGGCAGAGCTGGAGGATGATGGGGGATTGTCGTCAATTTCCCTGGTGGAAGTTGCTGAGGTAGTTAAACAACTCCACAGTGGCTGATGAGGGATTGATGAGATCCGTCCAG
The DNA here is from genome assembly GCF_008315115.2 of Sander lucioperca. Classification (NCBI taxonomy): domain Eukaryota; kingdom Metazoa; phylum Chordata; class Actinopteri; order Perciformes; family Percidae; genus Sander; species Sander lucioperca. The sequence goes on along the minus strand of NC_050173.1, from coordinate 48,986,777 downwards.
AAATGCTTAAAGCTCTGGGTGTGGAGGGGTTGTCTTGGTTGACATGCCTCTTCAACATTGCGTGGAAGTCTGGGACGGTGCCTAAGCAGACCGGGGTGGTGGTTCCCCTTTTCAAAAAGGGGGACCAGAGGGTGTGTGCCAATTATAGGGGTATCCCACTTCTCAGCCTCCCTGGTAAAGTCTTCTCCAAGGTGCTGGAAAGGAGGGTTCGGTCGATAGTCGAACCTCAGGTTGAAGAGGAACAATGCGGATTCCGTCCTGGTCGTGGAACAACGGACCAGATCTTTACTCTCGCAAGGATCCTGGAAGGAGCCTGGGAGTATGCCCAACCGGTCTACATGTGCTTTGTGGATCTGGAGAAGGCCTATGACCGGGTCCCCCGGGAGATACTGTGGGAGGTGCTGCGGGAGTATGGGGTGAGGGGGTTCCTTCTCAGGGCCATCCAATCTCTGTACAACCAAAGCGAGAGCTGTGTCCGGGTTCTCGGCAGTAAGTCAGACTTGTTTCAGGTGAGAGTTGGCCTCCGCCAGGGCTGCGCTTTGTCACCAATCCTGTTTGTAGTATTTATGGACAGGATATCGAGGCGTAGTCGGGGTGGAGAGGGGTTGCAGTTCGGTGGGCTGGGGATCTCATCGCTGCTCTTTGCAGATGATGTGGTCCTGATGGCATCATCGGTCTGTGACCTTCAGCACTCACTGGATCGGTTCGCAGCCGAGTGTGAAGCGGCTGGGATGAGGATCAGCACCTCTAAATCGGAGGCCATGGTTCTCAGCAGGAAACCGATGGAGTGCCTTCTCCAGGTAGGGAATGAGTCCTTACCCCAAGTGAAGGAGTTCAAGTACCTTGGAGTCTTGTTTGCGAGTGAGGGAACAATGGAGCGGGAGATTGGTCGGAGAATCGGCGCAGCGGGTGCGGTATTACATTCAATTTATCGCACCGTTGTGACGAAAAAAGAGCTGAGCCAGAAGGCAAAGCTCTCGATCTACCGGTCAGTTTTCGTTCCTACCCTCACCTATGGTCATGAAGGTTGGGTCATGACCGAAAGAACGAGATCCAGGGTACAAGCGGCCGAAATGGGTTTCCTCAGGAGGGTGGCTGGTGTCTCCCTTAGAGATAGGGTGAGAAGCTCAGTCATCCGTGAGGAGCTCGGAGTAGAGCCGCTGCTCCTTTGCGTCGAAAGGAGCCAGTTGAGGTGGTTCGGGCATCTGGTAAGGATGCCCCCTGGGCGCCTCCCTAGGGAGGTGTTCCAGGCACGTCCAGCTGGGAGGAGGCCTCGGGGAAGACCCAGGACTAGGTGGAGGGATTATATCTCCAACCTGGCCTGGGAACGCCTCGGGATCCCCCAGTCGGAGCTGGTTAATGTGGCTCGGGAAAGGGAAGTTTGGGGTCCCCTGCTGGAGCTGCTACCCCCGCGACCCGAGACCAGATAAGCGGACGAAGATAGATGGATGGATGGACAAGGTAATGGAGCCTTTTATACATTGTCATGTTTCTTTAGAAATAAACAATGGACAAATAGAGTCTTTAAACGCTTCAGATGTAAAGTTATTCTCTGTCAAAGTGACGTCAAAATGAATGGCAGTCAATGGGATGCTAACGGGGGGTGATGGCTTATTAGCATCAAAATGGCACCATAGGAGGTTCGAGTTGTGAGGAGACGCTTACCCCCTTGGTCACACTTTAAATCCTACCTGTTGCCTTTCACCATCCACTTATTTAACTGCTGTCACATCCCTTGACATGCCATCTCCTTTTCCCTCTTTCTTTTTCTATGTTTAGCCCCCGAGAGCTTTTTTGCTTTATCCATCTTTTTCCATAGACGACAACTCACTACTCGTACCTGCTTGCTCGGCGCTCACGGCGCCCACCCGCTCCCCGCCCCCCCGCTCCCTCTTCTATGTCAACATTCTATGATAGAATCTTATGAGACAGGGTGCCTACTCTAGCCTATTAGTCCTCTAAAATGTTATATAATAACATTGTCACTTCTTTTTTTTTTTTACCATCACTTTGGTGCCCCCCATGGTGCTGCACCCCTATGCGCCACGTGTCAATATTTTAACCAAGGTTCAACTTCACATCTGTGATGTAGGTTTAAGCAGTACAGTACAGTATTTCATAAATAGATAAATGTAGTACATTATTTTAAAGGGTTTGAGTGCTTAACACTTATGTCTTGGGAAGTGTTTAAGGGGTTTTTCAAGGTTTTTCATCTGCATATTTAAGATGTTTTTAATGGATTATCTGCAGAGTTTTTAAGCGGCAACAGAAGGAAAATACAAGGTTAATGGAGGTGAAGTATCTTCTTTTTCTCTGGATCTTTGTGTTTATCAACCCTGGAGATGGTCCAGTGGGGAAGGAAGATGATCGACAACCAGGAGACGCCAGTTCAATCCCTACCTTAGGCATTCCACACAGGAGTGTTTGTGCTAACTGAATCTAGTTTCAATTGTGGGAGTCAAAATTTCAACTTGCGAATTTATGAATTTCCAGCAATTTCAACTTGCGAATTTTCAACAACGATTTCAACTTGCGAAGTTATGACGATTTCAACTTGTGAATTTTCAACAATTTCAACTTCCAAACTTTCCACCATCGATTCAAACTTGCCAATCTCAAACATATATTTCAGCTTGCAAATCACTTTACAGTTTACACACTTACCTAAATTTGTTTTAGTTTGCAGGGTGTTCAGCTGAATACAGTATTAAAGTATTGTCAAGTGTAAAACTCCTTAACATATACAGTATAACATCACAGGTAACTGCACTTTGTGTCATGCGACTTTCAACACAGAAAGAGAGATGATTAACATTATAAGACACTGTTCTTCCCGGAGCAACGCTCCCAGAGGTTGTTTGTTTCAGCAGCAATTACTACCTATATTTACATTTATAGTGGCTCCCTCTAGTAGTCGTAGTAGTTGTGACAGGAGCAAAGCAGGAATAATGGTGACGAACTGGCTGCACTAGAGTTTTCAGTTGTGTTAGGGCGTTTTTTAGCAGTAAAATACAGTATGCTGTATAAGTTACTTTATTTTGATTCTTTTTAAGATGAGGCCCTAGGCCATGTCAGTAAAAATGTGTATATAAGGAGAATTCTATATTTATATATAGTACATACAAATTAGGGCCTTACCAGGCTAATAGCTCACTGAGATCAGCATTTGCCTTTCGTCCCTAAAGTTGAGCGTTCAAGTCCCCAATGATACTCTGACCATCACATCCCTAATCAGCCATTATCTCTTGGCCACCTTCCCTGCAGTTTTAGCTGTGTCTCTGCATAAACACACCTGTCAGCTTGTTAGTTTGTCTCCTAGGTTAACATGCCACTGTGTATTGTGGCATCATGCTCTTTCTTAGAGGACCTGTAGCTCAGCAAGGTTGATACTGGTTTTCAGAGCGAAAGGTTTGGAGTTCAAATTCCTTACACATCCCTCACCAATCCTGTGATGAGCAAACAGAATGACTTCTGCTGACAGAACACTTATGTATTTGTCATTGTTTTCCTCTTCTCCACCCACCGCTTTTTCCTCCTCAAAATGCTCGGCCCTGACCATTGTTGCAGAGCAGCTATAATTATATGTTTATTTTTATGTAATATCTTAACCTGAAAGTAACTTGTAACTCTAGCTGTCAAATAATTGTAGTGGAGTAAAACTTATGTTGCACACGTGAATAAGGACTCACTGTGCCTTAGTATTTTCTTCCTTTACTGGCACTGCAAAATACACAGACATTGCGTACATTGTTAACACATTTCTGTCCAGCGTTTGCTCTTAGCACTACCATACAATGTACGTGCTTTTACTCTGTTTACTCCTGACAGTTAAACAAAACTTGCTTCCAACTAATGCAAATTTAAAACAAATACATATTACTCAAACTATTACTGTGGCTCTCTGTTTCATCATGACTGCATTCACAGTTGGGCAAAAGCATTTCAAACACACACATAAAATATAGCAACGCTGGGTCCCAGCAAAAGTTAGCTTAGCTGCTACATTTACATGGCTAACAACAAAAGTTACGTGTCACTTCAACATACACAGTCGGAATATACGGCCAACTTTCCCACCATCACTACAATCTCCTGACACCATGCTACACATCTGCTTATTACCCATTTTATGTTTTCTTACCTGCAAAATACACAGCCATTGCGTACATTGTTAACACATTTCTGTCCAGCGTTTGCTCTTAGCACTACCATACAATGTACGTGCTTTGACTCGGTTTACTCCTGACAGAAGCGCTCATTTAAGGGTATACTCCCTCTTGTGGCTGAAGGGAGCAACAACATGTTTCTACTACAATGCCTGAGTGCAGGGAGCACAGTGACTCTTTTAACAACATTAAGCAATGCACATTTTAATGAACATGAAATGTTATAATGCAATTAAATTAAATTAAATAAATAATATTAAATAATATATATAGGTGGTGTCTTTTCCTATGAACTAAACAGTATAACTTATTTTATGACCTGGTCCTCACATTCTCCCCTGAAAAATTGAATGGCGTCCCACCATTATGACATTATCAGTCCACATGTTATACTCATGCATTACATACAGAAAGGTCATTGCCACACAGGAGTCATAAATGATTAAGTCCATGAAGATGCATTACTATTTCCAGTAAACTATATGACATGGATCTCCCGTTAACGCCATATTCTTGCAGCAGGTGTCATTGTGCACGATAACAGCCAACTGCCACTTCCATCACGAGCATGGGTATCTGCATCTTTTCTGAGTAAGTTTCTATAACATGGTATTAACCTCCTCTTAGAATAAACACATGGTTCAGTAGTTATTGCAGGTTCCCTCAATAATACTTTAACAAGACATTTTTATGCCTATTCAGCTGTCAGAGCTGTATTATAACTTAACTAACACCACTCAACCTATGGAACTTTTCAAGGAAAACAAGAACAGAAATCTAACTCTCATTGGCTTTATGAGAACTTCACCCGATTTAGTTTATAAGTCTGCCAGAGATACTCATTCATAAGACATGGTAGCAGCCCTAATCTATGATAAGTAAACATGAACTTTTGTTTTTTCAATCTCAAAGGATACTTTTTCTCTCTGACAGGGGACTGGTCAGCATCCTCTCGGTCACTGCCTGCAGACTCGGGAGACTGATGATCTCTTTCAGTACCTGGTGTGTCAATGTCCTTTTCTTGTGTCACCAATTCCCCTTCGTTTTGGTCCCCCTGGTACTCAGTATTGTCCTCATTATTCACATCCTCAACGTCTGCTGGTCCATTTCAAGGATCGACCTCTGATGCCTCTGTCCACAGATGATGTTCCACCTGGTCCTTATTTTGAGCTTGCAGTCCAATGATTCCGCTCCATTCATCCTCATCCTCTGAACATCTGTCATCTTGCTTTGGTTGCTTCTGCCTCTGTTTGTTGTTTTTCTTTTTCTCTTTTCTTTGTTCTGCAGAGGGGTCCACTTCCGCCACTTTCCAGTTTCTGGCTTCAGCTCATACACTGGGCTATCTTGATGTTTCCATTTTGTCACCACAAACACTTGATCTTCCCAGAATGATCTCAACTTCCCTGGTCCTCCCTTTTCATTGAGATTTCGGACTAGTACTCTGCATCCAGGGTGCAACTCTGCCCCGTAGGTCTTCCTGTCATAGAGAGCTTTGCTTCATCTGCCCTTCTTACAGGCTGTCTCAGACTCCAGTCTGTAAGCATCACTCATTCGAGCTTTCCACTTCTCAGCATAGTCTCCATGGGATAAGCTTTTATCTTTCACTGTGAGACCGAACATCAGGTCAACCTTGGGTTTCGCCCAAACAAGAGAAAGTGAGGTGCATAGCCAGTGGCCTCGCTGCGTGTACAGTTATAAGCGTGGACTACCTTTGCCAGGGAAGCTTTCCAATCTGCCTTAGCTATCTCTGGGAGGTTTCTGAGCATTGCCAGCAGTGTCCTATTGAATCTTTCCACCTGGCCGTTCCCCTGCGGATGATATGGTGTAGTCCCGGACCCCTTGACTCCACTATATTCCTCAAGCTTGGCGAACAGTTTGTTTTCAAACTCCCTGATCATGATGGAGTTTTGTGGGAAAACCAAATCGCAATACAAAGTCTCCAAATATCTTCTCTGCAGCGGTCTTGGCAGCTTTGTCTTTGCAGGGGTAGGCCTGAGCAAACCGTGTGAAGTGATCCATCACTACAAGGATATATTCATATCCTCCCTTACATTTCTCCAAATGTAAGAAATCAATGGCCACCAGCTCGAACGGGTATGTGGTGATAATGTTGGTGAGGCGTGCTCTGGTTGACTTGTTGGGACGTTTGTTTTTTAGACAGCTGCACATCTGTGTGATGTAATGCTCAACATCCCTCTGCATGTGAGGCCAATAAAAGCGGTCACGGATTAGAGTCAGAACCCTCTCCACACCAAGGTGACCCATCTCCTCATGCAGTTCTTTATAGACCAGCTTGTGGAACTTCTTGGGCAGAAGTAGTTGTGACCGACTGGCCGTCTTCCTGTACAGTAGACACTCCTCATCAAGGTGCAGTTTCTGTTTTTCTCTAACCAGAGCAGCTATTTCCTTATTGCGGATCTGTTTTCCTCCTTTTGGCCAGTAGTTTGAGACAACATACTTCAGCACTTCCATCCTCTTGTTGTGCCTCTCTCAGAGATATTTTTGGGATCTCCAACACTGACATTCCCCCTTCCGTGTTTTCTCCTGTTAACACTGTTGAGATGGTCAGCGGACATAACCATGGTTCACTCCCTTGTAGTTGGACTGCCAGAGCCTGAGTCACACTGTTTATGACATCAGGTGCCACTGTTTGTGTGCAGGTTTGCATGTACTGTTCCATATCCAAGGGCATGCGCGAGAGACCATCAGCATCCCTATTAGCCCTGCCAGGCCGGTACTTGATGGAGAACTGGAAGTCAGCGAGTTCAGCTACCCACCTGTGGGTGGTTGCATTCAGCTTGGCCGTGGTGAGCACATATGTGAGAGGGTTATTGTCAGTGTAGACTAGGAATGGTGGAGAGTAGTAAAGATAGTCCCTGAACCTCTCACATATGGCCCACTTCATGGCCAGAAACTCCAACTTTCCTGAGTGAAGGTGGTGGTTGTTCTCAGGAGCAGTTAGAGTCCTGGACCCATATGCAATCACTACCAGCTTTCCATGTTGCCTCTGGTAAAGCACCGCCTCAAGTCCCTCCTGTGATGCATCACAGTGTAAGATGAATGACTGCTTGAAGTTTGGGTACCCTAAAACTGGTGGTTGAGAGATGAAGTCAGCTAGCTGAGAGAGTACCCGCTGGTGTTCAGTGGACCACACAACTGAATGAGATGATGGCAACTGACCCCCTTTACTTTGTGTTCTTTTGTCCGGCTTCCGTTGCTTGTGCTTTGTTTTAAGTGTATTTTCTGCGGAGAGGAGGTCATAGATAGGCTTGGCTATGCGTGAAAAGTTTCGGATGTAGTTGCGGTAATAGGAAATGAATCCCAACACTTTCCTCACTTCCCCAACAGTGGTGGGGTTCCTTTGCTTTAAAGCCTAGACAGGGGCTATGTCTGCAGGGTCCATGGTATGACCATCCTTGGTGACGAGCCTCCCCAGGAATCTGACCTGATTTTTGAAGAGCTTGCATTTTCTTGCCGTCAATTTAACTCCATGGCTCTGGTAATGCTGCAGGACCTTCTTCAAATGGTTCAAGTGGTCCTCGAATGTCGGTGAGTGAACCAGGTTGTCGTCCAAATAAGGTAAGCATATTTCATCTCGCAGCCCAAGCAAGCATTCCTCCGTGGACCTCTGGAACTCTGCGGGAGCAGATGATAATCCAAAGGGGATTCTCACCCATTCATACAGTCCCCATGGTGTGGTAAATGCAGTGAGAGTGCGACTTGACTCTTCCAGGAAACCCTGGTGATAGGCCTTTCCTTGGTCAAGGACAGAAAACCAGGAACTTCCTTTCAAGGTGTTGAGCATGTCTTGTATGCGCGGAATTGAATGGCGGTCCGGGATTGACTTCCTATTAAGCTCTCGGTAGTCACAGCATAGGCGGAGACTCCCATCTCTTTTCCGTACACACACAATGGAACTGGAATAAGGAGATTTTGACTTAGTTATCCATCCTCTGTTTAACAGGTCTTCCAGGTACTCTTTTACCTCTTTATGAAGTGGTTTGGGTACTGATATATATGTCCGCCTTACGGGTGTGGTGTCATTGAGGCGGATCTTCAGCTGCAGTGAGGGTATGTTTCCCACATCATGTTCATCCTGAGCGAAGACATTACTCTCCTCCCTCAGTAGCTGTGTGACTTTCAGCTGCTGTCCGAGGGAAAGATGATCAAGGGGTACCGGAGGGTCCCAAATGCCATTTTTGCCTTTTTCTTGTTCTGTCTGTTCCCCTGCCGCTGGTGAAGATGGTTGTTCCATGGTTGGCATTTTTGTCTCTGTCTGATTTATTTCTACAGGTCTTGTGTTAGCTGGGTATATAGTTTTGACCGTCTGAGTTTGTCCAAGAGCAGTTCTTGGGGGTAGTAAGATCTCATGAGGTGTGTTATTGGTGATTGGGATGGTGATGCGGGACCACGTACCTCGCTGAAGACGCACTACACTTTCCCGGACCTCTAACCCCTCTGGTAACTGTGGATGTGGGTTTGGCTCAAATAGGACATCCTGGTGATCAGGAAGTGGGCCTGCTCTCACACTACACTTAACAGTTTTGGTCTGACCAGCTGGAATACTCAGTAGCTCTCTCCCTCTTTTCACTGTACCTTCACCGAGTCCATTCTCTTCACTCTTCATCACTTTCAAAAAAAACTCTGCTTTCTTAAGGTCAAAGGAGAATGCTGCGCTGACAGCCTCTGTTACTACACGTGGTGGACCTATGCCCTTTTCTAATAGATGTTCAATCACATTGAATCCAATGATTGGCTCCTCCGCAACTCCATCTCCATGAGCTACCAGCACTGGCACTTGCAGCTCAACTTGTGTGGCCTCAACTGTGGGCAAGCAAAACTTGATTTCAACCCACCCAGAAAAAGGGATTGGTGTCTGATTCACTGCTCTCCCATCTAGTGTACCAGGTCCCAGGATTTCGGCTATGCTTCTAACTGTGGTATGTGGTATGTTCTGTTGTCTCCACTTCTCATTTATCAGGCAAACCTGTGAACCTGTGTCCCATAATGCTCTTGTTCTCACGTCATCCAACAGGCAGGTGATTATATTTTTCTTCCCAATCAGACTGAGGAGCTGAGCCCTTCGTTTTGGGGAGAGGAGACTGACACTGACGGCTTCACTTATCTTATCAGATGTGTTAGCAGCCATTTTTGCCTCCAGCTGCTGAATACTATCAATAATGAGCTTATGAACATCTTTTTGCGGCTCACTCTTGTTGCCTTCTGTAACAGATGTAGATGGATGAGATGTTACAATGGTAGCGGACATATCAACCTGCTCTGACCTGTCTGTGGCCTTCCTCCGGGTCCGACATCCCCTGCAAAGATGTGCACTCTGTCCACACTTGAAGCAATGGTCACACTGTTCTCCTCTGTTGGTCACACTGTTCTCCTCTGTTGCTGTCCTGACAATCTCTACAGCCCCGCGTCCTAGTTGGATGGTGTGGGAGGGAAGGTCTGTGTGATTCATGAACAGCCCCCTTTATTTTCAGCTATTTCACCTTTTAATTGGTTGATGATATCAAGGAGTTCTGATTCCTTACAAGTCACTGTTGGTTGGGTTCTAACAGTTTTGACTTTTGTAGGTGTGGCTGATGACGGCTCTTGGCCACCTACTGCTCCAATTACTGCCTCCTGAACTGGCTGGGCCTCTGCTTTTATTTCTCTCACTTTAGGTTCTCTGCTGTTTTTCCTGAACTTTTGCTTTCGCTCCCACTCAAGGCTTGCCGCTTCATTTGTTTTAGTAATCAGAACATCATCAGTAACTGCTGGATCATCCAAGTAGCTCTTGATCTGATATTTCACATTGTCACTTATCAATCCTGTACCCACAGCTCTCAAGAACTTTCTCTTTATCAATTCAGCACTGTACTGTTCATCTGTACCTGGTTCTCTAGATGCTGTAAGAAGTCTCTCCTTCAGCTCTATCACCCTGAATAGAAAGTTCTGTGGCGACTCGTTACTATCTTGGGTGATATTCATTAGCCGATGGTAGAGATCAGTGGAGCTATCCTCTTTGTAGTGCCCCTTTAAGATAATACGAAGCTGTGAGAGGGTGAGGTCTGTTTTGATCTCCAGCATATCACGGAGGCTCAGGCCTGGGCTTATGGCCCTGACAACAGCTTCAATAATTTTGGCCTCACTGTGATTTCTTTTCCGTCCCATTTCAATTTGATGGACCAGGTTAGAGTATGACAACTTATCTCTCTGACCCCTCTCTCCAATCTGGCCATTCATTTTAAATTCCCTACGTATGGTCACTTCAGGTGGCTGGGTTGCTGATGAAGCAGCTAGCTTGAGGAATAAACCCTGACTGGGTCTCTGGTCAGTCATTTTGTTAGTCAACCTTGCCATTTCTTCCTCCACTTTCTTTGTACAGGACTGAAAACTGAGCTGCAATGCTGTATATTGCTCCTGTAGGCTGGTCAATGCTACAGCATTCTTAGTGACACTATCATCAAGATCCTGTATTTGCTTGTCTTTTCCCTTTATTTCTTCAGCACTTGCTATTAAGCGGACCAGGAACTCATGTGCCACTTCCTCCTCTTCATTTTCAATAGCTGTATTAGCCACTTCACGTTTTGATCCAATCAGCGTGTGCTTTTTCGTGTGTTTTTCAGTTGAGATTTTATGTTGCAAACACACTTCTCTCAGCTGTTCAAACCTCAACTGCACCAGAATCTCACTCAAGCGATCTTGCAGTTGTTCCAGCTCCATCACGTGTGTGTTGAACCTGCGATCTCTCACTGCTCCTTAGTAGCACCGCTGATCCCACTTCTGACACCAAATTTTGTTGCACACGTGAATAAGGACTCACTGTGACTTAGTATTTTCTTCCTTTACTGGCACTGCAAAATACACAGACATTGCGTACATTGTTAACACATTTCTGTCCAGCGTTTGCGAAAGGTTTGGAGTTCAAATTCCTTACACATCCCTCACCAATCCTGTGATGAGCAAACAGAATGACTTCTGCTGACAGAACACTTATGTATTTGTCATTGTTTTCCTCTTCTCCACCCACCGCTTTTTCCTCCTCAAAATGCTCGGCCCTGACCATTGTTGCAGAGCAGCTATAATTATATGTTTATTTTTATGTAATATCTTAACCTGAAAGTAACTTGTAACTCTAGCTGTCAAATAATTGTAGTGGAGTAAAACTTATGTTGCACACGTGAATAAGGACTCACTGTGCCTTAGTATTTTCTTCCTTTACTGGTACTGCAAAATACACAGACATTGCGTACATTGTTAACACATTTCTGTCCAGCGTTTGCTCTTAGCACTACCATACAATGTACGTGCTTTGACTCTGTTTACTCCTGACAGTTAAACAAAACTTGCTTCCAACTAATGCAAATTTAAAACAAATACATATTACTCAAACTATTACTGTGGCTCTCTGTTTCATCATGACTGCATTCACAGTTGGGCAAAAGCATTTCAAACACACACATAAAATATAGCAACGCTGGGTCCCAGCAAAAGTTAGCTTAGCTGCTACATTTACATGGCTAACAACAAAAGTTACGTGTCACTTCAACATACACAGTCGGAATATACGGCCAACTTTCCCACCATCACTACAATCTCCTGACACCATGCTACACATCTGCTTATTACCCATTTTATGTTTTCTTACCTGCAAAATACACAGCCATTGCGTACATTATAATGCCTGAGTGCAGGGAGCACAGTGACTCTTTTAACAACATTAAGCAATGCACATTTTAATGAACATGAACTGTTATAATGCAATTAAATGAAATGACATAAATAATATTAAATAATATATATATAGGTGGTGGCTTTTCCTATGAACTAAACAGTATAACTTATTTTATGACCTGGTCCTCACACTTACAATATTTACAAGTAACTCAAAAATGTATTTAAGTACAGTAATGAGTAGATATACTTAGTTACTTTTTACCAGAAAGTAACCTAGTCCGTATGGTAAATATGAAGCTTGCAACAACAGCTGGATATCATAGCTTAGCCTAGCATAAAGACTGGGAGCCATGATAGGCAGCAACCCTGGCTTTGTCCAAACATATATTATTATTACTTTTTTTAATGTCATCAAAATATACTGTATAAACAGTTTTTTCAAGGCTAAACATCTGCGATAGTAGGTAAAACACCCATAACCCTCTATCTACCCAAGGATATTTGGTGGTACATCAGATCAGATGTATTTGTAAAAGGGATGAAACAATAGAGAACAAAGAAAAGTGCCCTACTGTTCACTTCCCTACCTGAATCTCATCTGTACTCCAGCCTCCATCCTCCGATCCCGTTTCCATCACCAGCTCTCTGTACCAGTCTGTTCCCCTTCCAACACTCCATCACAGCAGCATAGAGCCCCGGAGATGTCTCCCTGCTAAGGAGTGATGTAGTGGGCTACGCTAACAGACCCTCTCGGCTACTATTATTAACCAGGCCCAGCCCTCATTTCTCACGGCTTACAGAAACACACACACAGGAGCACAAACACACAAAAAGTCCAGAAAAAGACACACACCCACGAAACACACACCGGCACTTCACAGCAATTCTTTACTGGAGATGAGCATTGCATTTTCTTTTGTTAGAATTAATGTATCAACAACTACGTTTGATTCAACTTTAATTTGCTAGTTAAATTAACGAATTAGCATTGGTGCGTTACAGTGATGACAAGACTATTTTTCCTCAGTCCCGCAACTCCACTGGCCAATGATAAAAGCAGTATTATTACCACAGTATGCAACATTCAAACAAGAGATTTGTCATCTAATGAAGAGAATTACATTTCAGACTGCACGTATAATTCAATGGCATCAACCTTAATCCAGTACTCAGTGCTGCAGACACAGACAAATGAAGAGCAGAAACACACACAGGCTTTATCTCCATCAATGAACTACTATTGATTACAATTCAAATCTATCAGATTGATTTAAGTGCATTTGTAAGGACAAATGTGAGTCTATCAGCATGTGTATGTATGTGTGTGTGTGTGTGTGTGTGTGTGTGTGTGTGTGTGTGTGTGTGTGTGTATTCCTACTTGCATGCATACAATCAGTTTTTCTGACTTCACCTCCTGTGATGCATGACAGAAATCAGTTTTATTTTCTGTTGATGTGTTAGAGAGTGTGTTTTTTTGCTTGACTGGCCTGGTATTCCTTCATTAGTCTATTGCTTTCAGCAGAACTGCCATTCCTATATGTGAGTAAAAAACCCTTCGCCTTCCAGTGGTGTGTATCGAATTCCTTTACCCCCTAGTACAACTAGTGCTTCTAGCTAGGAAACAGGGTAAATATAACTGCTCCCTCTCTAGCCCACCAAGGCATTGATTTATACACAGCCTAATGCAGCTGGGAGCTACAAATCTGATGGGAAGTCAGCTTATTCATAGAACAAAAATATAGTTGTTTCGTACACACATCTCGGAGGATTTAATTCAGTATAGATGAGGGCTGTCAGAGCAGTGTGTAGCAGTGGGTTCCAACAAGACACAAATGTACCGTAAGTCTGCAAAACAATGCCAGTTGATGATATTCTCCAACTATATGTGTGTTTGTGTGTGTGTGTGTTTGTGTGTGTGTGTATGTGTGTGTGTGTGTGTGTGTGTGTGTGTGTGTGTGTGTGTGTCTTAGAGGATGGATACCCGACACGAGCCCAACGGGACCCGACGGTACCCGACGGGCCGGGCCGGGTTGGGACAGATATTTAGAAATGATAGTCGGGTTCGGGTCAGGCTCAGCGCAATAAGGCATTTGTTGTAAAATGGTGCTGCTGCACCTTTAAGAGAGCTCAGTGTGTGTGTGTGTGTGTGTGTGTGTGTGTGTGTGTGTGTGTGTGTGTGGAAAGTGGACAGAGGAGAGAAAGAGAAAGAGGAAGCAGATGTATAGATGCATAGACAGTAAAATGAATAGATGCGACCGGAGCAGAGTTGCTGGAATAAGTTGAAGTTTTGTACACAGTGTGTGCGGTGTCCGAAATAAACCCCAGACTGAAAGCCAAGTTCATTCATCTGCTCACCAGAAACGGGTTTTTAACCCCGACGTT